>NC_061513.1:174348810-174389204 GCF_022539505.1 Lolium rigidum | reverse complement strand
CCGGCTACTTAATTAAAACACATAACCCCAAACTATACTAGCTATAACCCGATCTAATAAAAACCCGCTCTATATATATAGCTAGCTAGCAAACCCTAGATTAACCCCAATTAATACATATGGCCTATATCGATCATGTATGATCGAACATCCCTGTGATTCATTAATTAATTATATAATTAGCGCTGATAAATTAATTAACTTGAATATTGATAAGTTCTCGAATGAAAACACACACTTTGATTAAGTTGCCTCACAATATATATAATATTAGTGTGCATGCATGCATGGCCTACCATGCATGCATATATTTATATATATATATATATTTGAATATTCTTGGCGATTTGAATAATCTCTCTCTATCTCTCTCTTTATCGATTGGTGGCCAGCAACGACACACATTATGCTTGCACTTTATGCGCAAAGGCGGGTGCCTCTAATAGTGCATATCTGTGCACACTCGATCGATCTAGCTAGAGTTTTGATTAATTTTGTAGCACACTAATAAAAAAGTTGTATTTTAATTCACAACAAGTTATAATTAACCCTAACACATAAACCCTCTAAATAAACCATAAAACCCTATATAGCTAGCTATAGGCCAACAACGACCCTTAATTGTGCATCAAGCAGGCCAGGGGTCCTCGCGGTCCTCTAAATATATGTGACATTAACCCTAAACCCTAAACCATATATATAAAACTAACCTTAGCTAATCAAACCCTCGTTAAAACACATAACCCCAAGCTAATAACCCGATCTAATAAAACCCTGCTCTATATATAGCTAGTAAACCCTAGATTAACCCCAAATAATATATATGGCCTATATCGATCATATATATAGACATTATTGGGATTCATTAATTATATAATTAGTACTGATAATTAAATTAATTAACTTGAATTTTGACAAGGTCTGAAATGAAAACACACTTCAATTAATTTTCCTCACAATATATATATAATTAATATGCATGCATGTCCTAACCATGCATGCATATATATGTGTTTAATTTGGGGATTTCAATCGCTCTCTCGTCGCTCTCTCTCCCTCTCTCTCTCTCTCTCTCTCTCTCTCTCTCTCTCTCTCTCTCTCTCTCTCTCTCTCTCTCTCTCTCTCGTTGGTGGCCAACAACACACACGTGCACTTTGTGCGCAAAGGCATGTGCCTCTAATAATGTGTGCGCAGTCGATCGATCTAGTTTTGATTAATCATAGCACACAAATAAAGAAGTTATATTTGAATCCACACAACCGTAATCTAAAACACATAACCCCTAACATGGCCTAATTAATTAACCCATTCTCTCTAGCTAATTAGTGGAAATTGCACAAAATCAAAAGGGGTCCCTCACTAATTATACATATCTAGATTGTGATAAACTTTTGCCCCATATTTAGTGGATGGATGCATCTTGGAATGTAAAACAATTAATGTTTGCAAATGGCTTTGTCAAAATTTATGTACAAGTGATTTCTTTCCATCCAAAGTGCATAAAATGGGAGTTTTAATGAAGAAAGTACAAATAAAACAGCTCAACATGCCTCCACACCCCGATTTTCACACAAAGTAGAGCATATTTAAAGGATAATTCCAGAGTTTTACTATTTTTCAAGCAACTTTGCTAATTTTCCCCCACTCACATGACTTTATGTCGATTTAACGAAAATAGGGCGAATTTAAACTACATGGGCGGGATAGTTTGAATTGTGCGTGTGGCAAAGGGAACCGCCTATTCCTCAACCCTGTGCACGGAAAATTACACACGCAACTCCATTAAACACCACCTACCAACCTTAATTATCACCCCGGCGGCCCGGCCGCATGACCCCCCACCCACCCCTACACAACTTATCCCCGTCCGTGCGAAGAGCTTCCCCTCCCCATCCCGTCCGTGCGAAGAAGAAGCTTCCCCTCACCGTCGTTCTTCTCAAGACGCACCGGCGGTCAAGTTGATCCACGGTAGGGCTGCTATCTCTAGCTCAATCATGCATCGGGCAAGACGGCCTAACGATTTATATTTTCTTGATGCTGCTAAAAAAATCGTCAGTATGCTCGAACTAATTGGCACTTTATAGTTTTTCGCTCGATTTGTCCTCGATCAATTTGTTCATTTGCGTGGGCATATAGAGTCAGTTTTGCACTCGATCCGTTAATTTGCTGAAATGCCATGGCAGAGTTTTGTACACGATCTGTTTGCTAAAATGTCGATGGGCATTTTTTTGTTTTGTACTCGACATGATTGCTGAAATGCATAATCATGTAGTATAGTTTTGTACTCGATGGATATACATTTCCTACTTTGCCTTAAATTAATCACCAACCACTGTATCTCATAATTAAACAGATGGACAGAACTTGGATACTACATGGACACTTATGTTCCCCTTCTTATATAAATGGTGTTCAACCCTTTATGGGGTTTATTAGAGCTCATGAAGGTCACAACCTGGACGTGTATTGCCCGCGCTGCACATGTATGAATGGTGAGAAGATGCCTCACCATGTAGTGGAAGATCATTTACACATTTTTGGGATGGACCGCACATATGTTAGGAGGGTTTATCATGGTGAACCATATAATGATCCTTCAGCGGGAGAAGAAGATCTTGCTCACACTGTATGTGTGCTGGCATATGTAGTTAATTATTTATATTGATGTTGCCGTTGTTTCGATCAATAGTTTGCATTGCTGTGCAAGGTTCTGTACTCAAATTTAACTTGTTGCAAATGGATGGACGGGAAGGAGAGAAAAGTGCTTGCTTCAGGAAATGGGTTTCAGCTCTGGGACATGTGCTGTGCCAGATGAGAAGGTAAATATGTAAAACGGCATTTGTTCAGGTTGCATCCCTTAGATGTTTGTCTAATCGGTTGATGTACTAATTGCAGAAGCATAGAGTTGAAGAGGTCTCTCAGTTTGATGGGAGATTTGAAGATGAATCTCAGTTTGATGCACATGTGGATGGTACTGATGACGAGCCTTTCATAGACGAAGGTCCTGCACCTGAGATTATCCAGCCTACATAAGGATGCCGTGGACCGAGTACACAGCTTTGCGTTGAAGTGGATGCACGCCCGGAGATCATCAGGGGCGTCCAGGTAGTCTCAAGACCACCCAGCCCCGATGCACCTGTGGATGGTACCGATGACGAGCCTTTCATAGACGAATGTCCCGCACCTGAGATTATCCAGCCTACGGAAGGAGGCCGTGGACCGAGTACACAGCTTTGCGTTGAAGGGGATGCACGCCTGGAGATCATCAGGGGCGTCCCGGTAGTCTCAGGACCACCCAGCCCTGATGCAAAATGTTGAGCTACTTTATGATTCGTACTCTTATGTTCTGGTGTTGTAGTATGTACTATCTATGTTATGATTTGTACGTCTTTGGCGCTAGAACTATAATTAAGCATTCAGTGGATGATCGCGTTGCAAAATTTAACACTCACACAATCAGTTCATCGTATGAGTAGTAGCACAATTACTTCTACAGCGAGTCCTGCCATCGCATTAATTGGTAGCATGAAACACTTTCAGGTACTCCCCTCTGATTCATATTAATTGACTCTATTTTGTCTAGATATGGATGTATCTAGATGCATTTGTTAACTAGACTAACAAACTTGAGTCAGTTAATATGAGTCGGTGTAAACCGCCCAAGTCCTCGAGCAGCTAGTTTATTGACTCTGGACTCCAAGCCTCTCGCGGCAAGCCATCGACGAAGCTTTGACCAGATCTTGGCCCGCAATATTTTTTTGCGAATAGCAAAGCGTTGACCAGTTCCTCTCAGGATACAGCACGCCGGTGAGTTTGCACGGTTGCCATGATCACTTTCCAGCGGAACTTCCTCTGCAGCGCCCTCAAGCCGCTGCTGCGAGACAGCACGCAGTGCCTCGAGGTGGACGAAACTCGGGATCTCAGGGCGGGGGGTCCGCCTCGTCCGGGAACGATCTCCAGCGGGTTAACGAGGACATGCATGGCGGCCAGGGGATTTGGGTTTTTTTCTTGTTTGAGCTTGGGATTTGGGGTTTTTTCGGATAGGGGAGGAGGAACCGAGGAAGAGAAAGGAACAGCCCGCGTGCTTGGCGCGTGGCGGTGTGCTTGAATTTCGAATTTTTGTGAAATGTTTCATTTCCCCGCTACAATTTAGGGGTTTTCTTGACGCGCCAATGCGTCCCGCCGGGCAGCTTCAAGTGAATTTGGGGTGCCACACTATGGGCCCCAGTTTCAGTGAGATATGTAATGACTAGTCACATCAGTAAGTTCACTGTGTAATAAAATATATTACCCCTCCCCTTTATGTAGCCCCCTTCTCTCCCGATCGAGTGCCGACTGCCGACGGATGCAAGCCGCTAGCTCGATCCCCTCCTTTCGCCTCCACCGTCCAGGCATCCAGCTTGGAGGGGAAAGTTGCATCTAGACCAAGCGGATTAGGTAGTACTTGTCACATCCCGAAATTTTCTAACTTTTGAAATGTAAAATAAAAATAAATTTGATGCTTGATTGTTTGAAATTAATTGAAAATTCACTAAGAATTAGAACTTTTTGAAGTTATTTAAAAGTATTTTTCTAAATGTTGGTTTCCAAATACTTTTGGTTTCAAGTATTTTCAAAATCAAACATATCCTTTTCCTTCAAGGTTTTCAAATCCTTAATGCATTTTTATTTGAGAAAACAAAACGCTAGAAAATTCTATTTGCAAAATGTTGCCCAAGTAGCCATATATGCCAAGTGCATATGATTATTATTTTATTTTCACAAATGGTTTTTAAAAAAGGTTTCTTGATTGTCCTAAAACACAATTTTGATTTTTACAAATTTTTATAAACTGGTTTGGTAGGCATTTGTTGAAAACATCTCATATAGCCATAGTGGCATAAATATAATAAAAATGATAAAATAATAATGTATAAAATTTAAGTCTTTTTGTTATCCTATGCCAAGCAAAATAATTTTTCAAATTTATAGAGATTTGTTTCACCAAATCACGAAACTCATTTTATAAAAGAAACAAGAAAAAGAAAAAAAACAAAGGTGATCGGGCCGGCCAGCCGCCGCTCGGCCTAGCTCGCGCGAGCGGCAGCCAGCCAGCCGCCGCCCGGCCTCCCCAGCCCAGCCCACCTGGCCAGCTCGCCCCTGCCTTCTTTCCTTTTTTCCGGCCCACTTCGGCCCATTGATGACGGGTAAAGCACACGCCCGTTGGGAACCCCAAGTGGAAGGTGTGATGCGTACAGCAGCAAGTTTCCCTCATTAAGAAACCAAGGTTTATCGAACCAGTAGGAGTCAAGAAGCACGTCGAAGGTTGATGGCGGCGGGATGTAGTGCGGCGCAACACCAGGGATTCCGGCGCCAACGTGGAACCTGCACAAAACAACCAAAGTACTTTGCCCCAACGAAACGAGTGAGGTTGTCAATCTCACCGGCTTGCTCGTAACAAAGGATTAGATGTATAGTGTGGATGATGATTGTTTGCGAGAAAACAGTAGAACAAGTATTGCAGTAGATTGTATTCGATGTAAAAGAATGGACCGGGGTCCACAGTTCACTAGAGGTGTCTCTCCCATAAGATAAATAGCATGTTGGGTGAACAAATTACAGTTGGGCAATTGACAAATAGAGAGGGCATGACCATGCACATACATGATATGATGAGTATAGTGAGATTTAATTGGGCATTACGACAAAGTACATAGACCGCTATCCAGCATGCATCTATACCTAAAAAGTCCACCTTCGGGTTATCATCCGAACCCCTTCCAGTATTAAGTTGCAAACAACAGACAATTGCATTAAGTATGGTGCGTAATGTAATCAATAACTACATCCTCGGACATAGCATCAATGTTTTATCCCTAGTGGCAACAACGCATCCACAACCTTAGAACTTTCTGTCACTGTCCCAGGTTTAATGGAGGCATGAACCCACTATCGAGCCTAAATACTCCCTCTTGGAGTTAAGAGTAAAAACTTGGCCAGAGCCTCTACTAATAATGGAGAGCATGCAAGATCATAAACAACACATAGGTAATAGATTGATAATCAACATAACATAGTATTCTCTATCCATCGGATCCCAACAAACACAACATATAGCATTACAGATAGATGATCTTGATCATGTTAGGCAGCTCACAAGATCCGACAATGAAGCACATAAGGAGAAGACGACCATCTAGCTACTGCTATGGACCCATAGTCCATGGGTGAACTACTCACTCATCACTCCGGAGGTGACCATGGCGGTGAAGAGTCCTCCGGGAGATGATTCCCCTGTCCGGCAGGGTGCCGAAGGCGATCTCCTGAATCCCCCGAGATGTGATTGGCGGCGGCGGCGTCTCTGGAAGGTTTTCCGTATCGTGGCTCTCGGTACTGGGGGTTTCGCGACGAAGACTATATGTAGGCGGAAGGGCAGGTCAGGGGGCCACACGGGGGCCCCACACGCTAGGGCCGCACGGGCCCCCCAGGGCCGCGCCGCCCTAGTATGGCGGCGCCCCATGGCCCCACTTCGTCTTCCCTTAAGTCTTCTGGAAGCTTCGTGGCAAAATAGGCCCCTGGGCGTTGATTTCGTCCAATTCCGAGAATATTTCCTTACTAGGATTTCTGAAACCAAAAACAGCAGAAAACAACAACTGGCTCTTCGGCATCTCGTCAATAGGTTAGTGCCGGAAAATGCATAAATATGACATAAAGTATGCATAAAACATGTAGATATCATCAATAATGTGGCATGGAACATAAGAAATTATCGATACGTCGGAGACGTATCAGCATCCCCAAGCTTAGTTCCTGCTCGTCCCGAGCGAGTAAACGATAATAAAGATAATTTCTGGAGTGACATGCCATCATAACCTTGATCATACTATTGTAAGCATATGTAATGAATGCAGCGATCAAAACAATGGTAATGACATGAGTAAACAAATGAATCATAAAGCAAAGACTTTTCATGAATAGTACTTTCAAGACAAGCATCAATAAGTCTTGCATAAGAGTTAACTCATAAAGCAATAAATCAAAGTAAAGGTATTGAAGCAACACAAAGGAAAATTAAGTTTCAGCGGTTGCTTTCAACTTATAACATGTATATCTCATGGATATTGTCAATGTAAAGTAATATAACAAGTGCAATATGCAAGTATGTAGGAATCAATGCACAGTTCACACAAGTGTTTGCTTCTTGAGGTGGAGAGAGATAGGTGAACTGACTCAACAATAAAAGTAAAAGAAGGGCCCTTCGCAGAGGGAAGCATTGATTGCTATATTTGTGCTAGAGCTTTGGTTTTGAAAACAAGAAACAATTTTGTCAACGGTAGTAATAAAGCATATGTGTTATGTAAATTATATCTTACAAGTTGCAAGCCTCATGCATAGTATACTAATAGTGCCCGCACCTTGTCCTAATTAGCTTGGATTACCGGGATTATCATCGCAATACACATGTTTTAACCAAGTGTCACAAAGGGGTACCTCTATGCCGCCTGTACAAAGGTCTAAGGAGAAAGCTCGCATTGGATTTCTCGCTTTTGATTATTCTCAACTTAGACATCTATACCGGGACAACATAGACAACAGATAATGGACTCCTCTTTAATGCATAAGCATTTAGCAACAATTAATGTTCTCATATGAGATTGAGGATATATGTCCAAAACTGAAACTTCCACCATGATTCATGGCTTTAGTTAGCGGCCCAATGTTCTTCTCTAACATTATGCATGCTCTAACCATTAAATGAGTGGTAAATCTCCCTTACTTCGGACAAGACGGACATGCATAGCAACTCACATGATATTCAACAAAGAGTAGTTGATGGCGTCCCCGGGAACATGGTTATCGCACAACAAACAACTTAATAAGAGATAAAGTGCATAAGTACATATTCAATACCACAATAGTTTTTAAGCTATTTGTCCCATGAGCTATATATTGCAAAGGTAAAGAATGGAATTTTAAAGGTAGCACTCAAGCAATTTACTTTGGAATGGCGGAGAAATACCATGTAGTAGGTAGGTATGGTGGACACAAATGGCATAGTGGTTGGCTCAAGGATTTTGGATGCATGAGAAGTATTCCCTCTCGATACAAGGTTTAGGCTAGCAAGGTTATTTGAAACAAACACAAGGATGAACCGGTGCAACAAAACTCACATAAAAGACATATTGTAAACATTATAAGACTCTACACCGTCTTCCTTGTTGTTCAAAACTCAATACTAGAAATTATCTAGACTTTAGAGAGACCAATTATGCAAACCAAATTTTAGCAAGCTCTATGTATTTCTTCATTAATAGGTGCAAAGTATATGATGCAAGAGCTTAAACATGAGCACAACAATTGCCAAGTATCAAATTATTCAAGACATTTTAGAATTACTACATGTAGCATTTCCCGATTCCAACCATATAACAATTTAACGAAGAAGATTCAACCTTCGCCATGAATACTATGAGTAAAGCCTAAGGACATATTTGTCCATATGCAACAGCGGAGCGTGTCTCTCTCCCACACAATGAATGCTAGGATCCATTTTATTCAAACAAAAACAAACCGACGCTCCAAGCAAAGCACATAAGATGTGATGGAATAAAAATATAGTTTCAGGGGAGGAACCTGATAATGTTGTCGATGAAGAAGGGGATGCCTTGGGCATCCCCAAGCTTAGACCGCTTGAGTCTTCTTAAAATATGCAGGGGTGAACCACCGGGGCATCCCCAAGCTTAGAGCTTTCACTCTCCTTGATCATATTGTATCATCCTCCTCTCTTGATCCTTGAAAACTTCCACCACACCAAACTCAAAACAACTCATTAGAGGGTTAGTGCACAATTAAAATTTACATGTTCAGAGGTGACATAATTATTCTTAACACTTCTGGACATTGCACAAAGCTACTGAAAGTCAATGGAATAGAAAAATCCATCAAGCATATCAAAACTGGCAATGCGAAATAAAAGGCAGAATCTGTCAAAACAGAACAGTTCGTAAAGACGGATTTTATTGAGGCACCAGACTTGCTCAGATGAAAATGCTCAAATTTAATTAAAGTTGAGTACATATCTGAGGATCACTCATGTAAATTGGCATAATTTTCTGAGTTACCTACAGAGAATTAGGCCCAGATTCGTGACAGCAAAGAAATCTGTTTCTGCGCAGTAATCCAAATCTAGTATGAACCTTACTATCAAAGACTTTACTTGGCACAACAATGCACAAAACTAAGATAAGGAGAGGTTGATACAGTAGTAACAACTTCCAAGACTCAAATATAAAATAAAAGTACTGTAATAAAAACATGGGTTGTCTCCCATAAGCGCTTTTCTTTAACGCCTTTCAGCTAGGCGCAGAAAGTGTATATCAAGTGTTATCAAGAGACGAAGTATCAACATTATTTTCACAATTTATCCCATTGGGTATCTTAGATTCTCCCTTATCTATAGTGGTTTTAAGAGCTTTATCAATTTTAGGCCTATAATAGCTTTTTGGTTTAGGCCCCTTAGAGATATACATGAACCTTTGCTCCTTTCCCACATAAGCTTTCTCTCTAAACTTTATAGATGAAAAGGTTGAACCCAATGTTCCCATAGCCTCTTCAAGTTCACTAATCCTTTGAGTTTGATTATCATGAATAGCACAAGATTCTAAGATGGCGATTCTCTCATTAATTCCACCTAGAGATTTATCAAGTTTATCAGTGCTATCAAGTAATGCTCCCAAAGTAGTATCAATACTTGGAAGGTTTTGCTCTATGGTTTCCAACTTTTTCATGACATCTTCAAGAGAGGTTTAAATTTTAACTTCATTAACAGGTGGTATTCGAAATAAACTCTTAATAATGCAACTAGCTTCTAAAGCTGGAGCGCCTAGGAAGTTACCTCCCGCGAGACAATCAAGAACATACCTATTCCAGCTAGAGATACCAACATAAAAATTCCTGAGTAGGATAGTGGTGGAGTGTTTCTTAGTGCACCTATTATGGGCATCACTAATTCTATACCAAGCATCTTTTAAACATTCTCCCCCTTGTTGCTTAAACGAACGAACTTCAACTTCAGGATTACTCATTTTAGCAGTAGTAAATAAAGCAAACTAGATAAAGTAAATGCAATTTACTAATTTTTTTGTGTTTTTGATATAGAGTGCAAGACAGTAAATAAAGTAAAGCTAGCAACTAATTTTTTTGTGTTTTGATATAATGCAGCAAACAAGAAAGTAAATAAAATAAAGCAAGCCAAAAACAAAGTAAAGAGATTGGATTGTGGAGACTCCCCTTGCAGCGTGTCTTGATCTCCCCGGCAACGGCGCCAGAAATTTAGCTTGATGACGGGTAAAGCACACGCCCGTTGGGAACCCCAAGTGGAAGGTGTGATGCGTACAGCAGCAAGTTTCCCTCAGTAAGAAACCAAGGTTTATCGAACCAGTAGGAGTCAAGAAGCACGTCGAAGGTTGATGGCGGCGGGATGTAGTGCGGCGCAACACCGGGGATTCCGGCGCCAACGTGGAACCCGCACAACACAACCAAAGTACTTTGCCCCAACGAAACGAGTGAGGTTGTCAATCTCACCGGCTTGCTGTAACAAAGGATTAGATGTATAGTGTGGATGATGATTGTTTGCAGAAAAGAGTAGAACAAGTATTGCAGTAGATTGTATTCGATGTAAAAGAATGGACCGGGGTCCACTGTTCACTAGAGGTGTCTCTCCCATAAGATAAATAGCATGTTGGGTGAACAAATTACAGTTGGGCAATTGACAAATATAGAGGGCATGACCATGCACATACATGATATGATGAGTATAGTGAGATTTAATTGGGCATTACGACAAAGTACATAGACCGCTATCCAGCATGCATCTATGCCTAAAAAGTCCACCTTCAGGTTATCATCCGAACCCCTTCCAGTATTAAGTTGCAAACAACAGACAATTGCATTAAGTATGGTGCGTAATGTAATCAATACCTACATCCTCGGACATAGCATCAATGTTTTATCCCTAGTGGCAACAGCACATCCACAACCTTAGAACTTTCTGTCACTCGTCCCGCATTTAATGGAGGCATGAACCCACTATCGAGCATAAATACTCCCTCTTGGAGTTAAGAGTAAAAACTTGGCCAGAGCCTCTACTAATAACGGAGAGCATGCAAGATCATAAACAACACATAGGTAATAGATTGATAATCAACATAACATAGTATTCTCTATCCATCGGATCCCAACAAACACAACATATATATAGCATTACAGATAGATGATCTTGATCATGTTAGGCAGCTCACAAGATCCGACAATGAAGCACATAAGGAGAAGACGACCATCTAGCTACTGCTATGGACCCATAGTCCAGGGGTGAACTACTCACTCATCACTCCGGAGGCGACCATGGCGGTGAAGAGTCCTCCGGGAGATGATTCCCCTCTCCGGCAGGGTGCCGGAGGCGATCTCCTGAATCCCCCGAGATGGGATTGGCGGCGGCGGCGTCTCTGGAAGGTTTTCCGTATCGTGGCTCTCGGTACTGGGGGTTTCGCGACGAAGACTATATGTAGGCGGAAGGGAAGGTCAGGAGGCGTCACGGGGGCCCCACACGCTAGGGCCACGCGGGCCCCCCTGGGCCGCACCGCCCTAGTGTGGCGGCGCCCCGTGGCCCCACTTCGTCTTCTCTTCGGTCTTCTGGAAGCTTCGTGGCAAAATAGGCCCCTGGGCGTTGATTTCGTCCAATTCCGAGAATATTTCCTTACTAGGATTTCTGAAACCAAAAACAGCAGAAAACATCAACTGGCTCTTCGGCATCTCGTCAATAGGTTAGTGCCGGAAAATGCATAAATATGACATAAAGTATGCGTAAAACATGTAGATATCATCAAAAATGTGGCATGGAACATAAGAAATTATCGATACGTCGGAGACGTATCACCCATCTCCCTCCACCCGAACGCCTCAGCTTCCCAGCCCACGTCCACAGCGCGCACGCACGCGCCGCCGCCTTTCTCCTTTTCTTAATAGTCCCACATCGCCTCTGTAGGAAAATTGCTCCAACCTTACAGCCTATATAAAGACCTCAAGGGGCAGCCCAAAAACACACCCAGCGCCCCGACCCCTCCTCTCTTCACCGTGCGCAGCACACACAGCGCAGCGCTGCTTCTCTGCCGATGCAACATCCGTAGCGCTCTTCGTGGAAACGACGCTGTTTCTCTGCTCCCGCAACACTATTCTGGGAAACGTCGCGGCTCAACGCATCCCTCCTCCGGTAATAATTCTATTTCCGTCCTTTTTCGTAGATTTTTCTACGTAACTTTGTAATTTTATTTCCTTAGATCTACACCTTCGTTTAGCATAATGGTTATTCTGTTAAGTTTCTAATTAGATCCTCTACAAATTTACTTTCGTGTAGGAAGTTTTTACATCCGAGCAACTTGGTCGGACAACTTTTCGTACACCATTAGAACTATAACCACTTCTGTCTAGTTTTTTAAAATCCATATCTTAAGTTCTATCCGTCGGATTTCGATAAACCCTATACCGTTGGAATCAGCAAATCACGTAGATCATGTTAGACATTTTGCGTGGCAGTTTCGCCCACTTTATTTTCGTGGTACCCCTTTGATTCGCAACACTGTCTATAAAATAAATCTTACAAGCTTTTTCCGAGAGATTCTTTTGGCGATACGCTTATAATGGAATTCTCTACAACTTCCATGTAGAAAGTTCTTCCATCTGAAAAACTTCTTCTAATAACTTTTCGCAAAAAGTGTAGTCCCATAACTGGTTTCGACATAGTTCCTTTAGCCAAAATCATCCTTATTATCATACCCATCTTCCAGAACCATTTAGAATTATTTATCATGTTCAAGGATAATGCATAGCTTACCCCTGATTGTCTAGTTCATATTATTCAAATAACAATTGTGTTATTTGAGTAAAGTGTGACATGTCCTAGTTTAGATTTTTACCTTGCTTTAGTAGGGTGGAGATACTCTACCCCATATTAGATGTGATGAACCTTTGTTATCCATTAGGCTCCATGAACCAAATCCCGATATCATTCATGCCTATACAACCTCATGCCATTCAACCCTTCCACTTAGTTCGAACTAATCAATTTTCAAATGAGTTACTTGAGTAGTTCAATATATCATTAGTTCATATCCAATGCTATGTGTGACCTTGTGCCATTCTGATAAGTGTTGTCACACTAGGTCAATTGCACAAGCCTTGCTTTACAGTACTTCATCCAATAGCACCACCGTCCAAAATATTTGAATCAAATATTCAAATTCAAATATGAGAATTTGAATATATATCCACTATCGATTTCTATAAGCCTTTCACAACATGATGCTTTTGTGAAGATGAAACTTATGATCACATCCACACACCAATACCACTAGACACCTTACCTTGAACCAATATCGTGTCTATCCAAATTGTTTTTCATTCACTCCTTTGACTAGTTTAAAACTATTCAACTTACAAATGAGTAATTTGAGTAATTCCATGTATCATTTGTTTATATCCAAGCCTATGTGTAATTTATACTATTTTGAGTAATTGTTGTCACACTTATTCAATAGTATTTGTGTTGCACTATTTGTCACTTATGTGATTCAATTCACATGAGTTGTTCCAAATTATTTTCATGATTTTGTAAAGCATAAAGAGTCTTCAATTATATCTCGGTTGGTCCATTACTATCTAATCATGTGACATGCCATCTAAACTCTCACCGCCATATCTTGCAAGCCAAACCTCATACCACACCTTAGTACCATAGAACGATTTCCGATTTTCGTCTTGTTTGATTTTGTTGTTGCTGAATGGTGTGTTTATGTTGTGCTATATTCTATATTATAGTTTGTACGGAGAAGCACGTATTTTGATTAAGAGAAGTGAACGCGCTTCAACTACCAAAAGGAAAGTGACATTCAATTTCTACCTATTTTATTATGCATTAGTGTTTTTCAACTAGTATGCATGGTAGGATTTTGTTTTCGAAAATTATGCTATGCTTATCAATCCTAGTAGTGTGTAGCCCCATGAACCCTTGCTAGGATTCTTAGTATGCCTAGCAATAACACAATGCCACTACTGTTTTCGATTAATCTGGATTGTGAGTATTGAGAATTAAAATTAACAACCCTAATGAATCACCTGGGTGGATTGGTTGTGTGGTGGGCAGCTGCTCAGGGCTCCGACCCTGGAGAAACCAGTGGCAGGTGGGTACCTGAGAGTACGCATTTGAATAGTGGTTGCCCTAGACTGCACCTTTGGTTTTCACCAGGGGATCGTGCGGGGGTTTATTATGTTTAATGGTTTTAAGCCTGTGAGTTTCACTTGTGGATGGCCACCCAGGATTAAAGAGATTACTATGTCGTCCATGTTTTAGATAGCTTCCAGTGCAGCCTTATGGTATTATGGGCTCTACCGGGATTAAGTAAGTTGTGAGGTCCAACTTGTTGCTAGACATGATGATGTGGCTTGCAACCAAACGGGAACGGGTCTAGCTAGTATGGTTGAAACCTTCTTCTGAAAGATCTTGTCTCATTCTTCTCTTGGGAAGGGTGGGTCGTAAGGTGAAAGTGCACAACCTCTCGAGAGTAAACCTAAGATCTTAGTTGTGTCCCCGGTTATGGACAATTTGAGCTTTCTAGGCAGGGAATGTACGGAAGGATCTCATCACCTTTTCCGAATGAGTTAAAATTTGAGTAGCAACTGTCGGATAGTACATGAGAGATGTAACCATGATACTGTTTATGACATCATTACAAGTTTTGTAAAATGTTTTGTTTTAAATAAAATGGAGAATAAAATTGGCATTATGCAAATTTGCCTAAACTCCACTAGCCAAATATCATGTAGATAGTCATGCCTGAAAACTGCCACCATATAAGTGTCATTTGCCAGTACATCATTGTACTGACCTCCATTCGTGGGGCTGCATATTCAAACGTGCAGGATTTTCTGAGGAGAAGTACGTGGTAGGATCTCAAGTCTACATTCCAACATGACTGCTCGTGGCACATGAAGATGATGAAGGCTCATTGATGATTTACTTTCCGTCGTGTTTGTTCTGAATATTGTTGAGCTAGTCCATGTGACTATGCAATTTGTAAGGTTTTACTTTACCCTCTGGATCAACGATGTAGTAATTTGATACTATTGCAATGATTACTATATTTTGTAATGTGTGTGCTATCAGTGATCCAGGGAATAGCACTATACACAGGTATCTTGCCTTTATTAAAAGGTAGGGTGCTACAGTACTAGTAATGTTCTTTCCTTTCTCGAGGTCGGTTCTTTTTTCCTCACCTCGATATCTTGCGCATCTCTTTCCTATTCTGGGCGAATGGGTGTCTTTCTGGTCACCCTCGCGCTGAGAGTGATTGTTGGGGGGCGGGGGCTACCTTTGCTTGGATTGGGGTGTTCTTCCTTTATTTGTCGACATTTGCAACCTTTGTAGTTTCTGCTGATCCTCACTGTATCTTTTGTCAGCTTGTACAGGAAAGGAAAGACCTCGGTGGTGGTGGGACTGTCCGTGGTGGTAGTGGGGGGGCAATGGAGCGTAAGGCCACCACATATGTGGGCAGTTGGCTGAGCCTGAGCTACATCCCCAGCCCCGCAAAGTAGGTACTCCGTTTGCTTATCCACTGTCTGCATCCTCAATCTGTTCTTGTTCTGGAAGATGCTTAAAGTAGCACATGTCTTCAGTTGTTTGTGCGTAAAGCCTCTGTGACACCATGCTCTTTATTCTCTGTATCAGGTTGGTACCTCCAGGTTCCGTGCTGAGGCTATGGGGAACGAGAATAGCGCCCCACCTGCCGCAGGAGCATGGCCCGATCTCGCAAGCACAAGAAGCGAAATGCCAGGGACTGCCGGAGTAATTTTGTAACCGATGTAGTGTGAATCCGATACTCCCTCGGATCCAAATTAATTGACTCAACTATCTGTAGATACGGATGTATCTAGATGTGTTTTAGCTCTAGATACTACTACCTCCATCCCAAAGCTTAGGGCTTATATTATTTTTAGAAAGTCAAACTATAGCATGTTTGACTAAGCTTTTACCAAAAATCATTAACATGCAAAATACAAAATTAATATCATTAAATAGATAATGAAATATATTTTCCTACGGTATCTACACAATATTATATTTGTTGATAGAATGTTCTACAATTTTGGTCAAACTTTACTTGTTTTAATTTCTCAAAAATAAATAAGCCTTAAGCTTTGGGATGGAGGTAGTCCATTCATATCTAGACAAAGGTGAGTCAACTAGTTTTTTTGTCTGTCCATAGCTAGTGTTCATGGTGCAAAAGACTAAGAGCATCCACTATATGCATTAGTCTATCTCATACAGTAATTCAATATCACTGCTGAGGTTTGCCTTTTGTTTTGCTAGTCATACGCAGACTGAAACTTCAGGGCCTTTACTCAAAAGGAAGATCAAAACTGCGGCTGATCAGGCTGCCAGTATGTTGATGCCGCCCCATCTTCTAAATGCCTCTACAAGCACAAGGCCACACGCCAGCTGGGTGGTGATCTTTTAATGAATATGGTATATTTTCTTAATCCGCAAAACATGCCTTGATTTTTATCTGTTTATTGTCGGCTTTTTCTAATGCTTGCCAAAAGTTTACAACAACAACAACAACCAAGCCTTTCAGTCCCAAACAAGTTGGGGTAGGATAGAGTTGAAACCCATAAGATCTCGAAACCAAAAGTTTAGAAACACCAAATTCGTTTGCTTACAATCATCATACAATAATGTTCATCTACTCTCCAGTTCCCCTAATGATGTTAATTACGATTTTTAGATTAAAATAGCACCATTAGGCGTTGTTAATTACGACTTTGAGATTAAAATGTCATTTGCAATTGTTAATTACAATTTTGAGACAAATGATTAGTTTAACCTCGATCTCTTCTGCTCTCCATTTTTTCCAACCGAACAAAAATGTAACCATTCCATTCCTCTGAAATGGAACCATTCCATTCCTCTGAAATGGAACCATTCCATTCCATTCCACGTTGTTTCAGAACCGAACACACCCTTGCATTGTTGTGAACTGTTGTCCATACACAGCCATACCCTTCCACTTACATCCAGCACTATATGCATCAGTCTGTCTCAGAGTCATTCAATATCACTGCTGAGATCTATTCCCAATCTTATGCAGGCTGAAACTGCTGCGCCTTTACTCAAGTGGATGCAAAATGAGGCTGATGAGGCTGCTGTGAGGACGATGGTGCCGGCACCATCTTCCGAAAATCTCTACAAGCACGAGGCCATGGGCCAGCTGGGTGGTGACCTTTTAATGAATCTGGTATATTTTCTTAATCCACATACATGATTTTATTATTATCTGTTTAATTTTTGTTGGCTTTGTCTAATGCTTAACAAAAGTTTAGAAACACTGCGTTTGCTTACAATCGTCATACACTAATTTTTCACTTTTCAGTCTGTCTCATCCAGTATATAAACTGTTGAGTTCCGTTGGCTTCTTTTGTAATCATTTGCATTGTTGTCAACTGTTGTCTATGCACAACCCTATTCTTCCACTTACATCCCGCACTATTTGCATCGGTCTATCTCATAGATTTATTAAATATCAATGATGAGTTCTGTTGCTATTCATATGCAGGATGAAACTTCTGTGCCTCTACTCAAATGGAAAAAAGTGATCCTGATGAGGCTGCTGTGAAGACAATGGTGCCGACACCATCTTATGAAAACCTCCTCAAGCACAAGACCACAGGCCAGCTGGGTGGTATCCTTTTCAGTAAGAAGGTATATTTTCTTAATCCGCATACATGATTTGATTTTTGTATGTTTATTGCCGGCTTTGTCTAATGCTTACCAATAGTTCAGAAACACACACACAACCCTATTGTTCCACTTACATCCAGCACTATATGCATCAGTGTCTCATAGATTCATTTTATATATCACTGCTGATGTCTGTTGCTCTTCAATTTTCATATGCAGATCGAAACTGCTAAGCCTTCATTGGTCAAAAGGATTGCAACTGCTGCTGATGAGGCATCTGCAGAGGCCGCCACCAAGTTACTGTCAGCCCCACCTTCTGGATGCTTATATAAGCTCAAGTCCAAGGACAAGCCGGACCGTAACCATCCAAGGGTTCGGGTATATTTTCTTAAGCCACATATACATGTCATGATTTATGTCTGATATTATCACCGACTCTGTCTAATGCTTTTTGGAATTCGGAAACACCAAATTAGCATGCTTATATTCATCATACACTAAATTTTTACTGTTCAGTTTCTAACATAGTGTTATGCACTCGCTTGTCAACATTTGCATTGCTCTGAACTATGCACTTTACACAACCTAATTCTTCCACTTACATTCAGCGCTACGCACCAGTAGTACCTCCCATGTTTCCTTCACCATCCCGATGTCGAGCTTGCGGGAATATGGCGGGCCCATGTACATACCCCACATATAACACCTCCTGTGGCTCTATATACCTTTCTAATAACTCCTTCACAGAGTTACAGGTATGTATTCTCAGTGGTTTAGCATGAATTGGCATATAGTAAAGTCTTGTTTTTAGTCTTCCTGCTTCTTACATTAGTATCAATTTTCACATGCAGACTGTACCTTGTGAACTTCGTCCAATGATTAACCAGATGTATCCGCATGAAGGGTCTTTCACTATGCATGGCAATGGCAAATTGATGAACACCTTCACGGTCTATGAGGTGTATGTCTACAAGACGCAGACCATCACATATTTGTATGGACATGATTGGAGAAAGTTTGCTTTTGACTACGGTTTGAAGAAGGGCGACGAGCTGAGGATCGAAACTCAAACGAGCAGATATACGTAATCGCTTACGAGTTGGAGACACTTCCAAATATATAATATGTAACTTTTTTGTACTCATATCCTTTGATTACTGCATTCTGAGCAGTTGTTATAAACCATTCCCTCTGTTCTAGCGTGTTGGGTTTAACATGATCAAAGCTGCAGATCCCCTGATGGAACATGAGCGGATGTCACAAAGGGCACCCACACCAGCCCCGGAACCGGCTTCCCACTCTCCTGCATCAGCACCAGTTCCTGTACCAGCTCCGTTTACTGCATCTACCCAGCAGGCCCCTACATCAGCATTGGTTCCTGTAGAGGCCCCATATACTACACCTGCCTAGCAGGCTCCTGCATCAGCACTGGTTCCTCTAGCTGCACCGTTTACTGCACCTGCCCAACAGTCTCCTGCATCAACACCGGTTCCTCTAGAGGCACCGTTTACTACACCTGCCCAACAGTCTCCTTCATCAGCACCAGCTCATGTACCAGCCCAGGCTCTTGCACCTGCCCCAGCCAGATCACCGAGGTCTCAGCTCATTGCTGTGGCCACCCGTGTGGTGACCAGGACGCATCTGAAGGCTATGTTCGTGAGTATATGACAACATAACTGCTCTTATCTTGATGTCTTCTCTGCTCAAAGTCTCACATGGTTCAGTGCATTGGTGCCATTGACTAATTTTTGGTGGTATCTCTTGCTTTGAATCAGAAATTGCCTAAAAGTATCTCCAGGGTTCTCAGTGCTGGCCGAAGGGGCAAGATATCCCTCGTCATGGAGAGTGAAGGTCTCACCGTGGAGGGACGGTACTCCGTCAGTCCCACAGATGGCCGCTTGGCTGTTACTTCCAGGTGGAAAAAGTTCATTGACGGTGCCAAACTTCGCATTGGATCAATGTTGAAGATCAAGATCTTTCGATGCCGCTGTAACATGCTGGTCATAAAGTTCGCGGTTGTCTAGTTCTGTTATCCCATGATCCCTTAGCAAATGCATTTGTAGTTATACTTATATAAGGTTATCTTATCTGAACTGCTAATTAATTTTATGGGTGGTAAAACTCTGGCAAGCTTTTGCTCTTAGCAAATATGTATGTATGATCAGCTATTATGATAACTAATGTTTGTGTTCATCTTAATTTGCATTTCCGTTTTAGAAAAAAACTTAATTTCTATTTTGGCTGACCTGTTAGAGAACTATCAGATTGAACCGACAACATGATTCAAATAGATTCATTACACCGAGCCACATGTCTTGACCTTGCTATACACTACTTCCATTAATCAGTGCAAGAAGGCTTACCTGAGCTGCCCGAACCACGGCAGATTCGAATCCACCTTAGCTATCTAGAAATACAACCTTTGCGAAAAGAGGATGTGCAAGATGCGGGAGGCTGACATTGGGGACCCATGAGCCAGCAGTGTCGTCAACGTTTTAAAGGCGGCAGGAGATCGAAAAAAAATAAGCCAAAAATCATTTGGTAAACAAAATCCAAGAAAAGAAACATTTACCTTTCTGAGAGGATGACATGCGGGACCCATGAGGCAGCAGCATCCTCAACTATTCCAAGGCGACAGGGGATCAAAATAAAAAAGGAAATAGCCAGAACTTAATTAGGGTCAAAAATAAATCCATCAAAGGAAACTTTTATTGTTCATAGAGGATGACATGTGGGTCGTCATCGTTTCAAAGGGGACATGGGATCAAAAGAAAAAGGCAAATAGCCAGTAATTAGGGGTAAAAAATAAATCCAACAAAGGAAACTTTTATTGTTCATAGAGGATGACATGCGGGACCCATGAGCCAGCAGCTTCCTCAACGTTTCAAAGTCGGCATGAGATCGAAAGAAAAAGGCAAGTGACCAAATATCAGGAGCCAAAAATAATCCAAGAAAAGAAACTTTATTGTACATAGAGGATGACATGCGGGTCCCATTTTGCAGCAGCGGTCTCAACGTTTCCAAGGCGGCACGGGACCAAAAGAAAAATTGAGTAGCCAGAAAACAGGGGGTGAAAAATCCAAGAAAAGAAAGATTTCAATTGGGCTGCATCTGGACATCTCGGCCTTCGAACTATCTCGCTGGGCCTTTTGACACGTACAATTTCGGACAAAACAGGAAAGTTCGGATTTTCTTAAAAAAACAGGAAATTACTATGCTTCACAAAAAACAAAAACAAGGAGATTCAGCATATAAGTTTGTTTATGTAAAAATAAAGATTTAATTTATCCGTTTGCAATAGCTCAGAGCGAAATACACTGTTTATTGTCTGCAAAATAATCAAGATATCACATGTTTCTTGTACGGGGAGGCTGACATCGGGGACCCATGAGCCAGCAGCGTCGTCAACGTTTTAAAGGCGGCAGGGGATGGAAAGAAAAAATAAACCAAAAATCTGTTGGTACAAAATCCAAGAAAAGAAACATTTTCGTTCTGAGAGGATGACATGCGGGACCCATGAGGCAACGAGCATCCTCGGCGCTTATTGTTCATAGAGGCTGACATGTGGGACCCATGAGCCGGCAGCCGTCCTCAACGTTTTAAAGGCGGCAGGAGATCGAAAGAAAAAATAAGCCAAAAATCATTTGGTAAACAAAATCCAAGAAAAGAAACATTTACCGTTCTGAGAGGATGACATGCGGGACCCATGAGGCAGCAGCATCGATCCTCAATGATTCCAAGGCGGCAGGGGATCAAAAGAAAAAAGGAAATATCCAGAAATTAATTAGGGCAAAATAAATCCATCAAAGGAAACTTTTATTGTGCATAGAGGTTGACATGTGGGACCGAGCTGCCAACAGCGTCCTCATCGTTTCAAAGGGGGCAGGAGATCAAAAGAAAAAGGCAAATAGCCAGAAATTAGGGGTCAAAAATAACTCCAAGAAAGGAAACTTTTATTGTTCGTAGAGGTTGACATGCGGGACCCATGAGCTAGCATCTTACTCAACGTTTCAAAGGCGGCATGAGATCGAAAGAAAAAGGCAAGTGACAAAATATCACGAGCCAAAGATAATCCAAGAAAAATAAACTTTATTGTACATAGAGGATGACATGCGGGTCCCATTTAGCAGCAGCCGTCTGAACGTTTCAAATGCGGCTTGAGATCAAAAGAAAAAGAAAGTTGATTGTACATAGAGGATGACATGCGGGTCCCATGAGTCAGCAACTTACTCGACGTTTTCAAGGCGGCAGGGGATCAAAAGAAAAAGGAAATAGCCAAAAATCAGAGGGTGAAAAAAATCCAAGAAAATAAACTTTTATAGCACATAGAGGATGACATGCGGGTCCCATGAGCCAGAAGGTTCCTCAACGTTTCAAACGTGGCATGAGATCGAAAGAAAAAGGCAAGTGACCAAATATCAGGAGCCAAAAATAATTCAAGAAAAGAAACTTGATTGTACATATAGGATGACATGCGGGTCCCATTTAGCAGTAGCGGTATCACCGTTTGTGAGGCGGCACGGGATCGAAACAAAAAGTCAAGTGACCAAATATCAGGTGCCAAAAAGAATCCAAGAAAAAAAGTTTTATAGTACATAGAGGATGACATGCGGGTCCCATTTAGCAGCAGCGGTATCACCGTTTGAGAGGCGGCACGGGATCGAAAGAAAAAGGCAAGTGACCAAATATCAGGTGCCAAAAAGAATCCAAGAAAAGAAAGTTTTATAGTACATAGAGGATGACATGCGGGTCCCATTTAGCAGCAGCGGTATCACCGTTTGAGAGGCGGCACGGGATCGAAAGAAAAAGGCAAGTGACAAAATATCGGGTGCCAAAAAAATCCAAGAAAAGAAAGTTTTATAGTACATAGAGGATGACATGCGGGTCCCATTTAGCAGCAGCGGTATCACCGTTTGAGAGGCGGCACGGGATCGAAAGAAAAAGGCAAGTGACCAAATATCAGGTGCCACAAAAAATCCAAGAAAAGAAATTTTTATAGTACATAGAGGATGACATGCGGGTCTCATTTAGCAGCAGCGGTATCACCGTTTGAGAGGCGGCATGGGACCGAAAGAAAAAGGCAAGTGACCAAATATGAGGTGCCAAAAAAAACTCCAAGAAAAGAAAGTTGATTGCACATAGAGGATGACATGCGGGTCCCATTTAGCAGCAGCGGTCTCAACGTTTCCAAGGCGGCACGGGATCAAAAGAAAAATGAAGTAGCCAGAAATCAGGGGGTCAAAAAAAATCCAAGAAAAGAAAGAATTTTCGTTCATAGTGGATGACATGCGTGACCCATGATCCTGCATCGTAAACGGCTCGATCGGAGAGCGTTGAACGAGATGGCGTGATCGAGAAAAAAACAATGCTAGAGAGGCTGCCATCTAGGCCCTACATCCCTGGGCGGTGCGGATTTGCGTTGACTCGGCCGGCGAACCCGAGAATTCGTGATGCACCACGTCCCGGGCCACCATACGCGACGTTTGGACGTTTTCGTCGGGCTAGGTGGCCTCAAAAACGAGAAAAAAAAGTTTTGACATGCACCACGGAGAGACCAAAAATCGTCGGCCATGGTGCACCAACAACCACGGCGCGACTTCAACTTCGTCGGCCATGGCAACTTTTCTTGTAGTGAAAGTAGGAGGCTGTGTTGATCTTCTGTAAAGAGTCGGTGTTGTAATTCTATAGACATCCCTTGGACCCGCATATGTTTCTATTGTACCACTCTGAGGGATGTAATACTAGTGGAACGATGTTTCATTGGTGTTATGTCAACGACTTGCATACTACACCATGCAGTGGTATGCTGGATCACCACGGTGCATTATTAGTCATAGACGCAGTTGGATTATGGTCTATGTATTATGTTGTAATGCCCAAACGAATCTCATAGGAATCATCTTGTCATGCATGGTCGGTATTCTGTCAATTTTCCAGCTGTAATTTGTTCACCCAGCATGTTATTTATCTTTATGGAGAGACACCTCTAGTGAACTGTGGACCCTAGTCCTTTCCTTTGCACTGATAAATTCAACCAGTGCAATCATGCTCTGTTTATTTACTGCAAGCACTATTCTCTTTAATTACTGCAAACATCTCTTTCCACTCGATACGTTTAATCCTTTGTGTTCAGCAAAACCGGTGAGATTGACAACCTCACTGTAAGTTGGGGCAAAGTATTGTTGTGTGCAGGTTCCACGTTGTTGCTGATGTCGGTAGTGCGCCCTGCCAATAGTCAGCTAGCAACACCTTCAGAAGTCACGCATTTGTCCTACTGTTCGATTAAACCTTGGTTTATTACTTAGGGAAAACTTGCTGATGTGCTCATCATTCCTTCCTCTTGGGGTTCCCCAACGGTGTGTAATCTGCGCTCATCAAGCTCTTTTTCTGGCGCCGTTCCCGGGGACTAATCAAGACACTCCATCAAGCCCGTCAACCACCATCAAAGTCTTTTTCTAGCACCGTTACCGGGGAGAAAGAGGATTTCTGCAAGGGAAGTCTCTCATCTCCAATCTCTTTACTTTGTTATTGTTTTGCTTAGTTTATTTTATTTTGTTTTGTTGCTTCATTATATCAAAAACACAAAAATTTAGTTTCTTTTATAGTTGTTATTTTGTTTCTACTTCATTATGTTGTTTCCTAAGTACGATCTGAAGGACCTATCAGTAGGTAGTGGTTCTATAATTGGGAAAGATAACATTGAAAAATTCTTCAATCATGTTAGTAAGCATAAAGATATTGAGGATAAATCCCTTGTAGAACTTGCTCCTAATTATGAAACTAGTGCAGCTTATTTAGTTCGAATGTTGAAGGCTAGATTTGTTAGCCTTAATCCCATAATGCAGCAAATGTTTCTTAAACTCCATGAAGTTGAGGATGATGAAAATAAATATTTTATCCTAGAAACTTTACTTAAAGAATTTAAAGATGTTGTTATAGAATCTAGGAACTTTTTTGATCGGTTTGAGATGCTAGGATCATGTGTAGATGTTATTGGTACACTTGAAAAAAATGACAAAACCAAAGATAGGAAAGAAAGTAAAATACCAATACCTTTCAAACTCGTAGCAATGCATGAAGCTTGGCAAAAGAATTTTGATTGGATTGTTCCTGAAAATCCATTTGATGAAAGTAGTGAACCTAAAAGTGATGAGAAAGGGTCTTCTAAAACTTATATTGACAAAATACAAATCCTTGTTGAAAAGACTTCTTCCATTAATCTTGATGCTTCTTCACTTCATAATACTTGATGCTAGCTCTTTTTCTGCGCCTAGCTGAAAGGCGTTAAAGAACAACACTCTTGGAGATAACCCATGTTTTATTACTGTAATTTTTCTTTTGTTGAGTCTTGAAAGTTATTACCTCTGTAATAACCTCTCTTTATCATTTTTATTTCATTTTTGTGCCAAGAATATCCTCTAATGGGAGAAAGAAATATTTCGGGAAGTTGTTGTCCTGAAAACAGATTTTGTGCTGTCACCATAAAAAAATTGTATAAATAGCCAGAGCACAATTTTGAGCTGCCAGTTTTTGTGCATATTCCCGAGGTTATTATATAACTTTCGGTAGTTGACCACCTTTCGAGATGAGCAACAGTCAATTTTCGGAAAAATCGATCTTTACCCGCTATTCTGTTTTGTCAGATTTCTGCCACTATTTGCATTTGCCTCTTAATCTCTTTTTTTAGTTCTTTTGATCAAAGATATTTTTGAAAAGTTGCTACAATAGCTAATTATTTAATATATGTTTGATATATGTTATAACTGAACCCAAGTGGATTTTTTTATTTTGATTGTACTAATGCTGCTAATAGAGAATTGTGTGAAGTTTTGTATGAAGGAAGTTTTCAAGTGTAGGGAGAGAAGAGTGATGTGATGATATGAAGTATGGACAAAATATCAAGATTGGGTATTCCCTTGCACCCCAAGAAATATCCAAGAGTTACAAGTATCAAAGCTTGGGGTTGCCCAAGGCATCCCCTCTTCATCAACAAAGCAACATGTCATCTTTCTATGCGCTATATTTTTATTGCTTCATACGCTATGTGTTGTTCTTGGAGCGTCTTTATTTTTGTTTTTTGTTTTTAGTTTGTTTTTTGTATAATATGTTGGATCCCGGCACATTTGTTTTGGAGAAAGACCCGCTCCGTTTTAATTGCATAGAACGCTCTATTTTTCGTTGTTATTGTTCTACGAGTGTTCTAGTTTTCTAGTACTGTGTTTAGCTCTTGTTCTTTCACTTGAAATATGTTCAGAGATCATTAGTATTCTTTATTTATGTATGATTAGTTCTCTGTTCCATATTGTTTTTCATTTCTGAGAGCTATTTCAAATAAGTTGATTTGTGTTGGAGACGAGTAAAATGTTTCATGATATAGTGATGCAAAAGGAAGTTTGTCTAGACTGTGGCATAGACTTTGGCATGTCATGTTGAATTTTATTCTTGTCATATGCTTAGTATTTATTTTTGTAGCATGACTTCTCTCAAATAGCTGAGATTTCATAATGTGCCATTGAAAGAATCATCTGTTGTTTCCAGCATAAAATCATAATATTGTGGTATTGTCCTTTGATGCTTTATTGGGTTGACTTGACACATGCTTACACCATGTTATGACTACAACCAGTCAATCAAAGCCTCTATGATCATTTAGTTCTTGACTTGTAATATCACTTCATGCTTTGATTGATAATGTTTTGTCGCTATGCATGATTATGGTCATTATTGCTCTCTTAGTTGGTCGCTCCCAGTCTTTTGCTAGCCTCCGCCTGTACTGAGTATGAACTCTGCTCGTGCATCCAACCACCAATAACCAAAGTTTGCCAATTGTGTCCACCATATCTACCTACTAGCACTATTGCTATTCTAAGTATATTCATCATGTTTTTTATTTATCATCCAAATTAAATTTTGGCATGAGAAAATTAGTCAGTAAAGCTCTCACGAACTTGATGGCACATTACTTTCTTGCACTTAATAAACTTGATCATTGTGACTATCTTATGTAGTTTATATGTTTGGAAATTGCAAGTTGGGAGTTAGCATAACCATGCTTTCATGGGGAACGCTTTCAACATTGCACTTGTTCCTATTTAGTTGATGTCATGTTCTTTTGTTTATGGATGCCTAGCAGTGTGAAATAAAATGGAAACTTGTAAGTCCATGGAGTTTGTATATGAGTTAGAGAAACGCCTGGGCCGCTAATCTAAGCCATGCATCATTCATGGTGAAAATTTACAGCGAACCATAGTGAGCATTCTATGAAGCATTTTCAGTAAAAAGCTATACCCATAGTAAATAAAAAAGATTGTTGAGATGCTCATTGTATGTTTGTCTTGTCATTTTGGCATGGGATTGCTCCTACAAGAGTACTTCCATATCATCGGGCAAGAGGTACCATGTTGGTGGTTCTCGATGATACATGTATACTTACATGACAAGAACTTATTTGGGACCTAAGTTGAGTAGCATGAGGTTTAGGTACTCGTATTCAAGGGGCATGAGATTTCGAACTTGTGATTTTTCAAGCATATAGCTCATATTTGCACTCACATTAACTTTAACCATTCAATATGCTTATGATAGGGGCAATGAGAGATCAAAGATAATGAGTACCATACTTTTTGGAAGGTTTATAAAACTTGTTTATCTTGCTTACTCTGCAAAGAGTCTTTCTTTTACTTTTATGTTGAGTCTTCATCTTCTACTTTATGCACCAATTAAGAGAGCATAGTTGTCATTCTTAGTGCAATATGCATAGTCCCAAAATTATCATTGATTGATTCATGATTATGACTATTGCTTGTTCTTAAATTACTTGTATCTAGTCACTCTTTGAACTTTAAAGGTGTCTTAGCATTTATGTTTTGCTACTTCATAAAGGGCATGTTCAGTACCACTTTACTATGTTTTCTCATAAACAAACAGTTGCTTTCAACGTACTATTATTCATGATCCTTCGTTTGAGTTACTTCTCATGTTATAACATAGTTGCTAAGTTCTATTGAATTATATGTATCATTCCTATGTTTTTGTTATCATGTTTGACCCCATCTCACAATGCTTTACATTAACTTGATCAAGATTGTGTTGGCTGTATGTCACCTCAAAAATTATTTTGTTATCACTTACCTACTCGAAGACGAGCGTGAGTTAAGTTTGGGGATGCTTGATACGTCTCAAATGTATCTATATTTTTTTATGCTCCATGCTTGTTTTACACCAATTTATATATGTTTTGCTCATGCTTCGTTGGACTTTTATACATTTTCCGGCACTAACATATTAACAAGATGCCACAGTGCCAGTTCCCTGTTTTCTGCTGTTTTGTATTTCAGAAAAGTTGTATAGGAAATATTCTCGGAATTGGACGAAACAAAAGCCGAAGTTAATATTTTACCGTAACGAATACGGAGTCCAGAGGGGGGTCGAAGAAAGGCAGCAGAGCGGCCAGACCAGCCCTAGGCGCGGCCTGGCCCTGGCCCGCGCCTAGGGGTAGTGTGCCCCTGGCCTCCACCGACCTCGCCCTTCCGCCTATTTATTCACGATCTCGGGAAAACCCTGAACACCCGAGCCTCCATCCACGAAAAGTTCCGTCGCGGCTGCAATTGCAGACCCTAGCTCGGGAGGGTTCTGAAGTTCTTCCTGGCACCCTGCCGGAGGGGGAAATCATCGCCGGAGGCATCTACATTGCCATGCCCGCCTCTGAAGTGATGCGTGAGTAGTTCATCCCTGGACTATGGGTCCATAACAGTAGCTAGATGGTTGTCTTCTCCAATTTGTGCCTCATGTTTAGATCTTGTGAGCTACCCTACATGATCAAGATCATCCTTATGTAATGCTAGATGTTGTGTTTGCTAGAATCCGATGAATATTGAATACTATGTTGAGATCGATTATATATTCTTGTCATATGTTATTTGTGATCTTGCATGCTCTCTGTTGCTAGTATATACTCTGGCTAAGTAGATGCTTGTGACTCCAAGAGGGGGTATTTATGCTCGATAGTAGGTTCATGCCTTTAGTTTTCTGGAAGAGTGATAATAACTTCTAAGATTGTAGATGTACTGTTGCTACTAGGGAGAAAACAACAATGTTTTATCCAAGGGTAATTCTATTGTTTACTTTACACACATTGCTTAATGCGATAATCTGTTGCTTGCAACTTAATAGTGGAAGGGGTTCGGGCGATAACCGGAAGGTGGATTATTAGTCATAGACGCAGTTGGAATACGGTCTACGTATTATGTTGTAATGCCCAAACGAATCTCATAGTAATCATCTTGTCATGTATGGTCGGTATTCTGTCAATTACCCAGCTGTAATTTATCACCCAGCATGTTATTTATCTTTATGGAGAGACACCTCTAGTGAACTGTGGACCCCGGTCCTTTTCTTTACACCGATAAAATCAACCACTACAATCCTGCTCTATTTATTTACTGCAAGCAATGTTCTCTTTAATTACTGCAAACATCTCTTTCCACACGATATGTTTAATCATTTGTGTTCAGCAAAACCAGTGAGATTGACAACCTCACTGTAAGTTGGGGCAAAGTATTTCGGTTGTGTTGTGTGCAGGTTCCACGTTGTTGCTGACGCCGGTAGTGCACCCTTACAATAGTCAGCTAGCAACGCCTTCAGAAGTCACGCCTTTCTCCTACTGGTCGATTAAACCTTGGTTTCTTACTGAAGGAAAACTTGATGCTGTGCTCATCATACCTTCCTCTTGGGGTTCCCCAACGGTGTGCAATCTGCGCTCATCGGGTACTACCGTTGCAGAATCGTCAAGTTGTTTCTTCGTCTTGTTGCCGCCGTCTACCTCCTTAAGCTTAGAATCCTTGCCTTGAAGAGCTAACTGCGTGGGAGAAAAGTCTATAGCTTTAACTTCCTGCTTTATCCCAAACTTAGCGGCAATCTTCTAGAATTCTCGATCACAATTGTCTGAACGAGAAAAGCTTCCGTGAACCGTGATATTGGTCCTATTGTTGCCTGGCATCTTTAGCTTTAAGTACGCGTAGTGCGGTACATCCATGAAATTGGCGTAAGCTGGCCTTCCAAGGATAGTGTGGTACTATGATTTCCAATTCACTACCTCGAACTCGACCCTTCCCTTCCTGAAATCGTCGGGTTTCCCGAAGACTACATTCAAGGATATCCTGCCGAGAGGGTATGCTGGCAAGGTTGGAACAATGCCATGGAAACATGTATCAGACTCCTGTAACATATCAGCTGTAATGCCCATATTTTTGACTGTGCTTGCGAATATCAGATTCAATCCGCTTCCACCATCCATGAATACTTTGCTCATGCTAAATCCTCCGATCTGTGCTTTGACTACCAAAGCTGCATGGGCTGGCCTTGGAATAGACATCGGATGGTCGGCTCTGCTGAACAAGGTGCTTTGCGCGGACCAGTCGATGAATTCGGGGACGTTACCATGGTGCCTTCCGCAAGATTAATTTCTTGCATAAGCTTTTTCATATCTCTTCTTGAGATGCCAGTTTTATGAGTCATGCTCATCGTCCCTCGAGGTGGAGGAAAAGCTTCATTGGAGGCACGAGTTTGAACTTGTTGAACTTGATGCTGAGGTGGCGGTGGTGGGTTCGGGAGCTGCACCTACCCTTTACTCAACTCGTAAAACTTCTGAAGATCAAGAAACTATCGGCAGTCCCTGAGCAAGTGACTTGACTTTTTGGTGTTGTCCTTGGGGTCGATGTACGCGTGTATGTAATAAGGAGCGTTTAAATGATCATCGAACGGTAACTCCGGGACCCATGGCAGTCATTCCATGTAATTGCCTCGATTACCCCCAGAACCGTTGTTGTTGCCGTCCCAACGACCGTCGCATCTGTCACCGCGCTGATCGTCATACCGATCATCACGTCGATCAGAGTATCCGACAGCTACAATGTTGGTGTCACCGAAGGTTTCATACCCACGGTCTCTTCTCTTTTTGTGGCGATCACATCGATGACCTAAGTCATGCTTATGGTCATCGTCTTCATTGTCACTGCGTGGGCGTGGCTTCCGTACGTTGTCTTCTCCATCAGCCCAACTATTGGCAATCTCCATAAGCTTGGTAATAGTGTTCGCCTTCTTTCGGCCAAGTTCTTCGATATAGGATTCTCGCCAGATGCCGTCACTGAAGGCATCAATCACCCTGTCGATGGAGACATCTTCAGAAGCATTGATTCCTTCGGCTTCTGATGGCAGTGGCGCAATTCTTCGATTCCAATGGGCCTCCTGTATGTGGCCTGGAAATTCTTGACGAAAGCATCGACCAGATCTTCCCAGGACCTGATGCATCCCTTCGGCAGACCTCTCAGCCATGCTCGTGCCGAATCTTTCAGGTAGAGCTATAAGCATTGCATTTCCGCTATTTTGTTTTCCTTGTGTAAGATCACAGTTTGCAGATAATCGTCTATCCAGGACCTCGACTCCTATTGACCATCATATTAGGCGGCATCGGTAGGGGTAGGCTTGAATCTTTTCAGTGGCATCGCCTCCCGAATCCCGTGGCTTAGAAAATCCGCACCCCGAAGTTCACCATCGTACTCCTGGGTTTCTTCGAAATCGTCGCTATCATAGCCTTCCCTTGTAGCATGCCGGCGGCGGGCTTTCTCGATCTTACCCTGTGTAATATCGTCGTGGGCATCTTTCGAATGATGCTTAGATCCACTGCCTTGATGCGTAGTTTTCTCCTTCCTAGGGGTGAGTTTATCCCCGAGGATCGCGAGGCTTTCCAAAGTCCCCCAATGATCTTGCGCCATTGGATCGTTGGGTGTTGGCTGGTGGTTGATCAAATAAGATGCAAGATTAGTTGTTGCCCTTTCGACAGTTTTTGGCCTAACCATGCCTGCGGTGTCCATAGTCATGAAAGAGTTGGAGAGATTCGAAGTGATCTCCCTTGCATCGGCTTCTGAAAGGCGAGGAATTAGTGGCCAAAATCTCCATGGGCCTTGGTTGCTACAAGACGCGCTTCCATACGAAGGAAACGCCCTTCGTCGCTCGCTTGATTGATCGGCTGCCTGCCGGCGTTGATTGAGGTCAGCTTGTTCATTTGCTAATCGAACCCAATTCTTCTCTAGAATACCGTGATACGCGTTGAGGGTTCCTGCCGAAGCTCCAGAGGAATTCGAGTGTTATTGGATATGGCACTACGAGCAATCTCCCACTCTTCCTCAGTGATGGTGTAAGCGCTATCGTCGTTGCTGGCGCTAGCTTCAACATTGCGGCGTCCGCCACGATTGACACGTGGGGTATGTTCGCCTTCGGAGGGTTCGCCTCCGTTAACAGGGTTTAGGATAGCATAAATTTGGTGATGTGCCACTCTCCAGGTGGTTGCCACGGCGATGCTTGTCGATACTTTCTTCGTCGGAGGAGTACTTGGCGCTGCAGATGAAAGGCGTGTCATCCGAGCCTAGCCCGTGCCTAGTGTCGCAGTTGAGGCAGTAGTACGATGTTAGATCCGATGATGCAGAATCGTCAGATCCAACATACATAGATGACGTGGAACGACGTGAAGATGTCGATGGCGAAGACGTTGGAGTCGATAGATCGACTGTGATCAGGGATGAAGCGGTCGATGCAACAGTCGATGAAGCCGCGGTTCTTGACGTGTTGGGGGCGAACGGATCAGGCAACCGAAGGATGCCCTCAGAGTCGACGCAGTAGTGAACGCTCCCGAACATCGTGTCTAACCCGCCGCGTAGGCATGATAAAGCCGAATGCGACTAGTCGGTGTGTGGAGTAAACTGGAAGGACCCGAAACAAATCGAGTTCCTCAAGCTTGGCGATGAAGGAGCCGATGATGGTGTCGGCAATGCCAGTGAAGTCGTGGTCGACACGATCGGAGCAACCGATGAAGTGCCTTGTACCAGCAGGTTTCCCACACACGGCGCCAATTGACGAGGGTGATCCTCGGCAATGCTCACCATGAGGTGCTTAGGGTTGACAGAATCCTGCATGCTAGCACGAGACATCGGATACCAAACAAACGGGAAGAGAGATTTACCCAGGTTTGGGGCCCTCGATGAGGTAAAACCCTTACTTCCTGCTTGTCTGATCTTGATTACTGAATATATCGGGTTACAATGGGGTAGCCGATAGGCTGCTTTGGTTGACTCGTCGAGGGTCAAAGATTCTAGATTTCTAGCTCTAACCTTGCGGTGGTTCTAGGTATTGAAGTTGTGTCTCGACAGCCCTCTCCTGGCCTTTATATAGCAGGCCATGTCCCGAGAGTCTTTCCCGAGCTCGACTAGGTTACAACGAGATCCATTTTAGTCTTTCCTTGTACGGTGTCTTCTTGCCTTGTTCATCAAGAATCCATCTTCTAGTAGGTGTCCTTTGCTAGAACCGACGTATGGGTCCACCTTGGCTGTTGGTCAATCTTCGTGGGCCCCTAGTTGGGCCAAAGGAGGTAGACTAATGTCAGGTACCCGAAGGATAATGCCCACATCAATGCATATGGCCAAAAAAGTAAAAATAAAAAGTATCCAACCACAAGGATCAATCACTCGCAAGAGCCAGGCCCAAACCACCTCAAGACAAACCCGGAATACAAAAGAGGTTCTTCAAAAGTGACACCTCGAAGAAAGGGACATTTCATAAGTTTTATCGTCATCGAATCAAAGGTTCTAGGTTTTCACCTAGCCACCTAGGATAAATCTGAAATCTCCATACAGTGCCTTCAAGAGGGATATCGCCACTACCATGTACAATCAATGAAGGCTAGATCTAGAACTTTTCACTCTAGATATTGAGACTCTGTACTCGAAAATCATCACATGAGCTGTAGTTTCCAAGTATTGCCACCCCTACCGAGTCCGCGGGTGCAAAGCACTAATCTCTAGGATCACATGCTCATGTACGGTTTGGACAGAAACATCGTTGTGTAACAGTCATTCCCACACAATAACCTATGAAGGAATGTCTTCTTCACATCCAAGACTCCACTTATGCTAGTACTAAGCAGTCTCTCACTCAAAGCTATCATATGGTAGAGGTATATCGGAAAAGTGTAAAATTACCTATGCCAAAATCCACCCTAGCATTCGTTCGTTGTCTTAGCTCCTTACGTCTCGAGATAAAACTTTAGAAGATCAAACCTACACAAGATTAAATAGCGTCGAATATTTTTAAAAAGTCACACATATCATCCTACAATGAGACCATCAAAAACAATGTGACCTGGAACACACACCTCCCATAGCAGATTACTAAATCGATGCTTTGAAAAGGACCGACATACAAGAACATCACACGAAAATTCTTTTAAAAAAGAACATCACGAGAACAAAGGTGTGAGACTAAAGAACCAGGAGCCAAAACAAACATATCACAAGAGATAAAACATGCCAAGACACTGAAGAACAAACCACTGGATCAAGAGATGTCAATGCTTGAGATGCAAACACCACTAGCTCATTGGCATTGGTCAAGTGACGACCGCTCCAAGACGACTTGACGGGATCAAAAGATGGAGTTAGGAGGCTTTCATTCGACCCGACGCGTCGACATCATTGAGACCCATGGAGAATTTACATGAAAAAATCTAAATTGCACCAATGAGACAAATCGAAAGATAAAACATCATATTTCTCACTCCCTCGCTCAGTAGGATCGGATCACTCCCGCCTAAAGGGGTTCGGTTCGTCGGCTGGGCCCAATATATAAGCTACGTTTGATTTTCATGTTTTTTTTTTTGCTTTACCTATTTTCTCCGTGTTCCATGTTTTCTTTTTTCTCGCTTCTTTTTTATTTCCATTATTCTCTCTATTTTTTTCCTTTTGAGTTTCTTCTTTGTTAATTTGTAGAAATCATTTTTTGGAAAAGAATATATTTTGAAAAGAGTCCACGTCGAAAACATTCACGAATTCAAAATATGTTGGGTTCAAAGAAAGTATCGTTCATGAATTCAAAAAAGTATGCGCGGTTAGAAAAAAATGTTCACGGGTTTTAAAAAAGTATTCCGAAAATTACTCAGGAATTCAAATAGGAGTATTCTCATGGGTTTGAATATGTTCACGGCCCAAAAATATTTCCCATTATTATTATGTGTAAAAATAATTAGGCATTTTACAATTTATCAAATGTAATAAATACATAAAAACAAATCTTTATTATTGGGCCACACGACCCATTTGCAATGTTCATCGGTCGTCAGCCCCTTATCTCTGCGTCAGGCAAGTTGGGCCATCGCCCTAATTGATTAGGATCTTGGCCATGTCGTAGCAGCGAATTTCCAACCCTAAAAAAAAGCAGAGAATTTCCAACCGGATACCTGATTTTGCGTCCACATAACAACATGAGCATGAGACGACGGGGAGTTGTTGCAGGTTGCTTCCTCCCCGAACGGTGGCGGTCACACTCAAACCATGAGCCGATGAGCTGCCGGCGCTCCAATATTCTATAGCGGCTGACCAACCACTAGCGCGCTACCCAGCCACTGATTGCATAAACCAGCGACCCTGTCCGCTCAAAGCAAAACCCAGTCGACGAATCCATCCCTGCAGACTGCCGTGTCTCTGCGATCTCAGCGTGGTTGCAATGGACATCAGCACGGGCGGCGGTATGCGACGTGTCGTGGCGATCTTGCTGCTCGTTGGATCGGCGGTGATCGCTGCCGGCGGCGGCGTGGGCAGGCCCTGCTTCGACGCGTGCTTCGACCAGTGCGTGCCGCGGGAGGAGTTCTGGTTCTGCCAGTTCTCCTGCTACCACAGATGTTCCGGCCGCCCTGCGGCGGCGGCGACGTCTCGCAGCGGAGGAGATTGCGAGCACTCGTGCGTCCTGTCCATGTGCGGCCAGCTCCACCCGGACAGCAAGATGATGGCGGTGTGCCGGGACACGTGCCAAAAGAGCTATGTAGCGGAGGGATGCAGGGGGCGAGCAGCACAATATCGGCCATGTGATACCGAATGGTTGATGCCAAGCTAGGCTTAGCTCAGGCATCGAGAGTTCGAAAGCGATTTTTTTCTAGAATTTAGAGATAGATTAAGTACAAAATGGGATGTACAACGAAGTAGCAAATACAATATATTCCATCATTGTGAGTTTTTCAATTTTGTACCAAAGGGTACACCGAATTAGTATATCTATCCTTCCCATCACATAAATCAATCTAGTTTTCCGTCGTTTGGAAACACAAATTCCTTTTGTAGCAAGTTCAACTTATATAAATTGCAGTATTAGTAACAAAAATAGTCATCTTTGACACTTGCAAGTATAACTTTACAAATGCCCCCATAAAACTAAAGGAACATCATAAGATGCGAAGAACATGATGCAAACGAGTTGCCAACTATTAGATTTTAAAAGCAACGGTGATTGACAATTGTCCATATGCCACATGGCAACTCCTAACCAATCCACTCTGAAAAACGTTCACTCAATATTGGCATCCTGACAAGTGTTTATCTAAATGTCCTTACATCAACTGCCTAGATCATTGACTTACAAAAATCCCATAGCCAATTAACATATAGTTGTTATATTTAAATCAAGTACAACTACCCAAGATGGATTAATAAAAGAGAAAAGTACGGAAAAAAGAGTACCTCTAAAACTCTGAGTATCATGTGCAAAGATGCTAGTCAATGTCAGTTTCAGGATGTGTTCATGGCATGTGTGTCGACTCACATGGATCTCGTTACGTCCACTCCAAATGACCAATTTCACCACCATGTTGGTTGTTTGTGTGACGTAAGAGGCGCACAAGATGTTTGCTAATTACTTCTTCCGTCCACTAATATAATGTGTTATATGGTTCCCCCTTATGAAAATGCATGTGTTTACACGTGTTTCAGTGTGTAGGAAAGTCATTGATCATATATCACTAGAAGTAATCCAGAACTTCAGATGCATATAGCGTTATTCGACGTAAAAAACACATCCAACTAGCATAAACTAAACATGTTTCTTAAAAAATGTTAAACATAGAAGGTATAGTTATCCAATGTTTAGTTATACTGACGAATTAATAAAAGAGAGTCACGTGTGACATTTGTTTGTAAACCAACCACAGAGGCATAGACCTTACATTTTTATGTACAATGAAAGTTATATATTTTTCATTTGAAATATTAGTATAAAGAGTTTGTTATCGACTGTGTTGTGAACTTTGTGAATATATTTGAATGGTGTCATTTTAAATAATTAAGAATATCAAAACCTACGAATTTTCTTCAAATTTATAAACTACAAAGTTGTATACATAAACTATATGTACCTCAATGATCCATATAATTGTATATGTAAATTATAGACTTCTTGTGCTTGAAATATGTTTATGTCATGTTTGCATTAGTTACTCACGGTCGTCCGAGTAAAAAAATCAAGAAGGATGAGGTGGCAAAGATTGGCAAATAAATTCATAAGATTACTTCTGTTGCACTTGCAATTTTACTAGTCACTGCAAGTATTCCGCATATGCACAATGTTTTTTTCTGCATAACATGATAAACATGTTCGAGTAGCATCGACAAAATATCTCTCTTAATGAATGTCAAACATAGAAGGTATAGTTATCCAATATTTTCGAACATGTAGGTTCTTATTTGTGCACTTTTTAGCCTCGAATTGTAACTTAACATGCACTTTATTTTGGACGCCAATATTGAACGAATATTTTGCGAAGAGGATCAGTTAACAATGTGAGATCCTTACAATGTGAGATCCCGACAGTTGTCATCCATCATTGCTTCTAAAATCCAACAGTTGAAAACTCCTTCACTCTATGTTTTAAAAATCGAATGTTCGCTCTTTAGAAATTTCCTAAAGTTTATGCATAGTTAATCGTGCAAATCTGGCTCTCAAATGTGCAATTTAGTATGCTTCGTCTCTTTGCAATCACCCCTCCTAGGAATTCCTTTATTTTCTCTCCAAATTTCCCTAGCAAAAGTGTAGTTTTAAAGAGGCCTTATCCTGTTTGGGAATTATGCTTGGATCATATGAGAATGGCCAAGCAAAGTTACATACTGAAGATGTTAAAAAACAAGCAACATACTGAAGTCTAATCAGTGCTTTGGAAATTTAATGGATCCGAGAAGCAAGTATGAACGTTTTGCTAAAGAAGTAGTGGATCTCTTTTTCAAAAAAAAAAGTAGTGGATCTACACGACTTTCCTTGCTAAAGGAGTAGTAAAAGATTTTGGTAGCCATGTTCTTTAGAGATGAGCATATGAACTGTTGAGAGAATGAAGGTTCGTTGATCGTCGTACAGTATTACTACCAAATAATAAATTGAATACCAGACTACTAATGAGTAGAACGTACGTTCTTTTTATACATAGCTAGGCAAAACTGTAACGGAGATCCTCCTATCGAGGCTGATGATGTATCTGTCTTTTGTCTACGGCAAGTTAACAGATTTGTTCGAGCAGTTCAAGCCGCACACGAACTTAATAATTAAGCTGGCGATCGAAAAAAAAAAGGATTCATGCGCGACGCATGCGAAACTAACGCGAGCAAATTAAGCATGGAGGTACATCGTTGCCGGAAGCATGCTGCATCTCCAGGCCTAGCTCCAACCGATTCTGTTCACACTGTCTCGTGCACTCGATCTGCGTGCATGACGACGACACTGCTATCGAACCGCAGCAGCTGGCTAGAGAGAACATAACATAGGTACGCGCCCTATATATACCGCCATTCTTCTGCAAAGCCAGCCACACTCCATCGATCGATCTCCATCTCCACACACACCCTCATCAGGAAATCATGGTCTCCATGGCGGCGGCGGCCAAGATCGCCGTCCTCCTGGCCGTGGCGGCGCTCTTCGCCACGGCGGGGGCGGACGACCCGCAAGCCAAAAAGGAAGCAGGGTGCTGGCAGTGCTACTCAACCTGCATGGACAAGTGCGACAGCTACCCCAACGCCCCTCTCCGCTCCGCCAACCGTACCGAACCTGCCGCCCACATAGCCGTCGACGACGGTGCAGCGGCCGCCACAGGCACCGCCCACTCTACCGATGGTGCTGTCGCCAACGTCTCCGACAGCTACGACGACAAGGGTGATGACGAGGACGAGGATGAGGATGACGATGATAAGGACAAGGACAAGGATAAAGACAAGGACGATGACAAGGACGACGACAAGGACGATAAGAAGGACGACGACGATGAGGACGAGGATGAAGATGACGATGACGACGACAATAGCCACAGCAGCAACGGCGGCAAGGACTACTTCACGTGCAAGAAGAAGTGCATCGTGGACTGCTACAAGGACCTGCCGCCGGTGTGCTACAAGATGTGCATCGCAGAGACCTGCCTCAAGCTGCCGCCATGTACGTATCACTTCACTCTTCGAAGAAGCAGCATGCATTCGTCTTACTTGCTTACTCGTACGTATAACCGGCATCACTCTGGCTTTGATTCACAGATAAACAGGGGGATTGCTTCAAAGCATGCGGGCACAAATGCTTCCACAACCACCCCGGGCCCAAACCGGGTCCACCTAAACCGAAGCCGAAGCCGAAGCCCACGCCGCCAAAGCCGAAGCCACCGACGCCGCCAAAGCCCACGCCGACGCCGACCCCTACGCCGCCAAAGCCAACGCCAACGCCAACGCCCACTCCGCCGAAGCCAACCCCTCCGCAGAACCCGCCGTGCCCGAAGCGGTGCCCCCCCGCGAAGCCGAAGCCCCCACCGAAGCATGAGCCGCCGTGCCCGCCAGCGGCCAAAAAAGCGCCGGAAGCTGAAGATTCCCACGGCCACGTAAGTCTTCCGTGTGCCCGTCCCGGGGGGTGCCGGCCAGAGCAGGCAACCAACGACACCAGGAACGGCAACACCAACAACTGATGGGTATACGCGGCCACGATCATACGCACATATATTTAAGTAGAATGTCGCGAGGTATATAGCTCAAAGTATACGTAGAGCGAGTATGCATGGTTTGCCAAGGATATAGATTATTCTATAAGAGTACTCTATATATAGATGAACAAGAAGAGTAATCCAGCAGCTGTAAGCTGGGTATATATATAGATCATATACAGGTATATATGTTACCAAATCCGATCTGTGTCTATATATGTGTATGCACTATGTAATGAGAGATACTATGGGAATATTCTGATCTCCTATTATAATATACACGCGTTCAGCTGTTTATTTCCTACTATTGTGTTTAGTTTTGTTTCCGAGAATCTCTTGAATTCAGCTTACACATATATATGCACCTGCAGCTTACATGCTCGGTGATTGTCTTGTTCATTTTTTCATGAGCAAGAGAGAGAAGAGAACTATCTCTACTATAAAATTGCAATAGGTGATGATGGTGCGTTATTTATTATTTTCGATTTTACTCCACCGCGCTAGAGAGCCATCCAATCGGCGTTGATCTCATGTGCTAGTGCGACTTGCCGATGACGATCACCAATGATCGAGCAGACGTATGGATCGCTGGATGTGGTTTCATCTCACCATGGTGTCATGTAAGTTGTGCAAAACATTTAATTCTCTGCGTACTCTTGCTAGGTGGCGTCTGTGATTTAAGGGGTGTGATCCATTTGCAAAACGTGTGTACGTAGTACTCTGGCTAATACGAAAAATTATAAGACAGGGTACTCAACCTGATTCTCTTATGTGCCTTTTTATAATAGCACATGCACTTTGACATGTTAGACA
>NC_061513.1:174328600-174348710 GCF_022539505.1 Lolium rigidum | reverse complement strand
ATAAAGTAAACTTGTTGTGGGTATACTTCATGGGTGTACCATCGACAGTGCCTAGATCCGGCAAGCCCGGGTGGCCCACAGACGGTGATGTGGCATGTGGCCCATCGGGCGGCCCAGTTGCTGTTGATCATGAAGGATGAAGTCCATCCTAGGATCAGGGAGCCGGATCCCAACCGACCTACGAAGGAGGCCGGATCCGTGAAGGCCCATGAGGAACCCGGATCCAGTACGACATAGATGGAAGGCGGATCCTTGACGTACATGGCAAGACATTGTACCGTAGTTAGACAACCTGTAATCCGCCTAGGACTCTCCATGTACACCCTAGTTCCGTGCGCCTTTATAAGCCGGATCCTGGGAGCCCTAGAGGCAGAACCACAACTCATTGTAACAAAGCGAAAGCGCCCAGATAATTCCAGACTAGCTGCAATAGGCCCTGTCCTCCGGCAGGTGTTCCGAAGCTGGGTAAATCGCGTACCACTCCCGAGGACTCTCCGCCCTATGGCCCCTACTTCTTCTCCCCCTTGTGAGGATCCCTCCTCCAGGGTAGCGTCGAATAGGCAACGACAGTTGGCGCCCATCGTGGGGCCAGCGGCGTCTGGAGGCCGGAACCGGGAGGGTTCCGCCATGGGAAGCTACGACGAATCCATCGCTGTGGGGCGTGTCCATCACGCCGGGAACTTTCCGATCGTCCCGCGGGACGAGTGCTGGATTCCGGCTAGGACCGACCCCATCAAGCTCTCCATCGTCCCGATTGGCGGCATTCACATCTTCATAGGCGAAACCGTCGATTCCGATGGAAACGCCCTGGTATGTAACGCTGACGCGACCGCCGCTGAGCAGGACGCAGTCGCGAAAGTCCGATCTGAGATGCTGGAGCTTTCTATGGAAGATTCCGCCTTAGATCTGGAAAGTTCAAAACCCACCCAATCCGCCCCGGAGCAGGAAACTACGGTGGAAGACCAATGCAGATCCGCATGGGTCTCCCAGGTGTTATAGAAGCAAAGGTGTCACTTCGTGCACTTCCTCGCACATACTGCTGGAACCGCTCTTCCTCAGGAAGAAGCCGGACCCATGCAGGATGAGGCTGCCGGGACCGGCGACGCCCCGGAACAGCAGGAGGCTGTCGGAGAAAGCAAAGCCCCCGAACAGCAAGAGGATGCCGGAGACAAAGAAGAATCAATCCTGGGCAACCTGAGCCCAATCTCCGATGACGCCTCCACTATGGATACAGAAGAGTACAACCGCCTCACGAAGGAGTTGGAGGACGAGGAGGCAGCTGAGGCGGAATCTGCTCCACCTAAGCAGGTCCTAGCGACCTTAACTGGGATAGGCGAGGACGCTGACGAAGAAGAGACTCCTACCGGCATAGCTCTCCCAAGACCGACCACTTCGGATACTCCGCCATCGCGACCTCGTCGTTGCGCTGCGTCGAAATCCGGAGAAGACAACTTCTCTGGGGACAAGGATTACCTGACCCCGGAAGAGCTCGTGGAGCAAGCAGTCATAGGAGCCTTAGTTCACACATAAGTCCTTAAGAAGCCTATAACTCCGGAGGAAGCCGCAGATCCGATAGCTCTAGAAGATGCAAGAAAGGAGATGCTGGCTACCGCTAAGAGAATTTCCACCACAGCTGCGGCAATGCTCGAAGAAAGGCAAGAAGCTCAAGAAGTAATGGATGGTTTCCGCTAAAGAGAGCGTGAAGCTGTTGACTCCTTGCAGAAGGCCAAAAAACTCCGAGAACATTGGGAGTCCATGATAAAGGATGCTCTCAAGGAAGCTGATAAGATCCGGCAGGACGCTATTAGCCCCCGCAAGATCACCTTCGCAACTCCCTCTAATCAGCAGCCGCTCACAACTCCAAAGGAGAACATGCAGAAGGCTGCGGAGCTTCTGAACAAGAATAATGAGGAAATCGACATCAACCACCTCCGCACGCTCGTCGCTTCAGCGGCGCGGTAGCAGAGTAAGGCAGACACTTCGCGCAAGTTGGAATCTAACCCAGAGCTATGCGTGTCCACTGCGCAAAAGGACGCCTCCAGAAGTAAGCACCGCGACGACGAATCGCACCGGATCCTCCGAGCGCAGAAGGAGAACCAGAGAACACCCAAATCCAATCCCTGTACCATCAAAGACACCTCCGTCAGATCCAAGGAGGAGAAAGGATGCGAAGTACACTGGTAGGGACAAGTACCGGAATCCGTCACCTCCGCCCAATGGATACCCGCGTCCTCCACCTCCTCGCCGCCGTAGTCCAGCCGGAAACACTAGACCCCATGGGCCTGGTGGAATAAACATCCGCGACAACGTGGTCCCTCAGAGGAACAGGAACAGGGAGCGCACGCCGGAACCCCGTCGGAGCCGGAACGAAGAGCGCGACCCGGAGCCTCGCCGAAGTCGGAATGATGGAGGCGACCAGCAGCACGCTGAAGGCAGCCATCGAAGCCGGAGTCAGCAGCGCGAAGGGCGAGGAGAATCTGAAGGCGGGAGGAAGAGGTCGTATCGGCCCCCTCGCAGATCTCCCTCCCCACCACCTAGCGGTGGAGGCGGAGCTGGAGGCGGCGGCCGGAGATCTCGCTCACGCTCAAAATCCCCCCGCAATGGCTCGCGTGATGCGCGGGAACGTCTCAACGAATACAGATCTAACTACATCGTCCCAAAGTGCTTTGGCAGGATGATTCGAGAGGACACAAAGCCAAGGATGAACCTCAAGCTACCCGGAAACCTGAAGCCGAGGATTACTACAATGCAGTAACCTTCGCTGGAGGAACCCCTAACATAGCCTGCCGCATGCTCCGGCTGTACCTTGTAGGTCCAGCCCGAATCTGCTCAGCGACCTCGAGAAGAACTCCATCTTTTGCTGGTTCGACTTGAGGAACGCCTTCGAGAAACACTTCAGGGGCACCTACAAAAGACCCGCCACGACAAGCGACCTACAGGCATGTATCCAGAAGAAGGGTGAAACATCAAGGAGCTTCCTCACCTGATGGTTGCAAACCAGGAACGAGCGCGAGAACGTCGACAACCGCACAGCTATGCACGCCTTCATAGGTGGATTGCAGAGAGGAGGACTGCTGCGGCACAAGCTCACTTGCTTGGTCAATGCGAACAAGCTGACTTTGGATGACATGAAAACCATCGCCAGCGATCACACCGCCGCCGATGACGATGCAGGCGGAGACCTCGCAGCCACAGCCATACCCCTGCATCAGCAAAATAAGAACCGTGATAATGGCAACAGCAGCGGCAGCAAGCGGAAAAATCCCCCCGACGACCAGAGAAGTGGCGGATCCGACTTGATCGCCATGGCTTTCCAGCGCGGAGGTCAAGGAGGTGGAAGAGGCCGCAGCCGCGGAGGCGGGGCCGGCAGGGGCCAACACCGTGGTGATGAGGTCACCGCTGTCGGAACCCGCGCTCCCCAAACTTACGAAGAATACAGAGACATGCCTTGCTTAGCCCACATTGATCCGGCTACTGGCAAGTCCTCTCACACCAATCGCAACTGCAAGTGGGTCAATGATCTTAAAACTGACCCAGAAGCAGGGTACAAGGGAGCCCGCAAGCACCGCCCACGCGGCAAAGGAGGCAAGGGCAAGAACAAGGACAAGGAGGAAGACAGTTCCGAGGCGATGGATGAGGACGATGCTTCGCCGGATCCCAAGGAAGGATCCGCAGCTAACAAGCCCAACCCCTTCGTCAAAAAGAGTGCGGGCGCGTACCACACCTTCCTCGGAACTCCAACAGTCCGTGCTAGCAAATCAGCTCTCCGGATCCTGAACGCCACAGTTCCGGCTGTGCCGCAGTATGTCAGGTGGTCGGAAACTCCGTGTATGTTTGATAGGCAGGATCATCCTACCATCATTCCGAAAGAGTGCTATGCCTTGGTTGTAAGTCCCCGCATCGATGGGTATGATTTCTCCAAGTGCCTTATGGACGGCGGAGCCAGCTTGAACATCATGTACCTGGAGACTCTGGAGAGGATGAACCTTACCAAGGAACAACTCAAGCACATCACCACTGAATTTCATGGTGTGGTTCTAGGTAATAAGGCAAACTCCCTTGGCAGTATCAGACTTCCCGTGGCCTTCGGCGATGTTAATAATTTCCGCGAAGAGATGATCACGTTTGAGGTCGTGCCCTTCAAGAGCTCCTACCACGTCATTTTCGGCAGGCCCACCTACCACAAGTTTCATGCAAGAGCGTGCTACATCTACAACAAGCTCAAGATTCCGGGTCCCAATGGTATGATTATCATATCCGGAAACTACAAGAAGGCTCACGAGTGCGAGTTAGGCGAAGCCGCCTTCGCAGAGTCTGTGATATCTGGAGAGGAGCTGCAAGGCTACAGAGCCGCGGTGGATCCAAAAGAGATGCATACCACCAAGAAGCAGGTCTCCGAACAGAAAACCTCGTTCAAGGCCGCGATAGACACCAAGAAAATCGACTTCAAGGAAGGAGATAGCTCTAAGCAGGTGTCGGTCGGAGCCAACATAGACCCCAAATAGGAAGACGCGCTCGTCGAGTTCCTCCGTGCTAACATGGACATCTTCGAATGGCAACCTTCTGACATGTCTGGAGTACCAAGGGAACTCGCCGAGCACTACCTCAACATAAATCCGGGGGCTAAACCGGTGAAGCAAGCTATGCGACGCTTTGGAGATAAGAAGCGCCGCGCCATAGGAATGGAACTAGCGAAGTTACTAGAGGCAGGTTTTGTAGTAGAAGTTATCCATACTGATTGGGTCCCAAACCCCGTCCTTGTACCCAAAAAGAATTCTGAAATACTAAGAATGTGCTTCGATTACTCCGTCTTGAATAAGCATTGTCCGAAGGATCCGTTCCCCTTGCCGCGCATTGACCAAGTCATTGATTCAACGGCAGGGGCGGAACTTCTGTGTTTTCTTGACGCATATTCCGGGTATCACCAGATCCGGATGAAGAAGTCCGACCAAAAGGCGACCTCGTTCATCACTCCGTTTGGCACTTACTGCTATGTCACCATGCCTTTTGGTTTGAAAAATGCAGGTGCCACCTACCAGCGTACGATGCAGTGGTGCTTGAAGGACCAAATTGGCGGAACGTACACACTTACGTCGACGACATCGCGGTCATGACCCGGAAAGGATCCGACTTGATCAGCGACCTCACAGAAACCTTTGAGAACCTCCAACGGTAAAAGATGATGTTGAATCCGCTGAAGTGCATCTTTGGCGTTCCAGCCGGAAAACTCCTTGGCTTCATCGTCTCTCACAGGGGCATCGAAGTTAACCCAGAAAAAATCAAGGCAATCCTATGCATTAAAAGGCCAACTTGTCTCAAAGATGTGCAACGACTAACTGGTTGTGTTGCAGCAATCAGTAGGTTTGTTAGCCGTCTTGGTGAGAAGGCACTACCTTTATACAAGCTGCTGAAGAAAATAGACAAGTTTGCCTGGGACGACGCAGCAGACGCAGCACTTCAGGGTTTGAAGGACATACTTACCTCCCCACCTATTCTAGCAGCTCCAGAAGAGTCGAAGCCTATGCTCCTTTACCTGGCAGCTTCCAACAAAGTTATCAGCCTCGTCATCGTGGTGGAGCGAAAGGAAGAAGGTCACGAGTATGGAGTCCAGAGGCCAGTCTATTATATTAGCGAGGTACCAACGGAATACAAGCAAAGATACCCTCACTTTCAGAAGCTAGCCTATGGCGTATTCCTAGGTAGCAGGAAGCTGAGACACTACTTCCAAGAGCATGCCATGACAGTCGTGAGCAAGGCTCCACTGTCAACGATTCTTAACAACGCTGACGCAACAGGACACACAGCAAAATGGGGCATCGAATCATCTTCCTTCGACATCAACTACAAAGCCAGGACTGCGATCAAGTCCCAGATCCTAGCAAATTTTGTCTCAGATTGGACAGAAGCTCCGGATGTAGATCTAGAGCCGGAACCTGAAACATGGGTCATGCACTTCGACGGATCCAAGCAACATCAAGGCTCAGGAGCCGGAGTCACCCTGAAGTCCCCTACCGGAGAAGAACTGCAGTATGTTCTGCAGATTCACTTCGAAGCTACAAATAACATGGCAGAATACGAGGCTCTACTACACGGTCTGCGCATCGCTAAGGAAATTGGGATCAAGCACATCATATGCTGCGAAGATTCCGACCTGGTGGCACAACAAGTAGCCGGAACCTGGAACGGCAGAAACTCCGTTATGGCGGCTTACAGAGACGAAGTTGATGAGATCGCCAAATTCTTCCTCGGATACGAAGTCAAGTACGTCCGGAGAGATGATAACGCAGTGGCTGACATGCTATCCAAGCTCGGATCCGGCAGGAAACCCATTCCGCCTGGAATTTTCCTTGAGCACTTACGGATACCCTCGGTAAAGGGCACTAACCCGGAAAACCCGGACGTGGCAGTTTCTCCGGCCAAGGAGGTGATGGTAATCACTCCGTCTTGGACTAAGCCTTTCTTGGACTACCTTTTGGACCACAATAAGTTTCCTGAGGATGAGGTCCTCGCACGACAAGTCATCAGACGAGCAAGATCCTACACAATAATTGATGGATAGCTCTACAAACAAAGCGTAAACGGGGTGTTTATGAAATGCGTCTCAAATCAGGATGACATAGAAATCCTCAGAGAGATTCATGCTGGTGATTGCGGGCATCACGCCGCTCCCAGATCCCTCGTTGCTAAAGCTTTTCGACAAGGATTTTATTGTCTCACAGCTAAAGAAGATGCTGAGAAACTAGTGAAAACCTGCCGAGGCTGTCAATATTACGCTACTCAACCTAGTGCTCCAGCTCAGGACCTCAAGACCATCCCTATCACATGGCCGTTTGCGGTCTGGGGGCTTGACATGGTGGGAAAGCTGAAAAAATCATCTCCTGGCGGTTTTGAGTACCTCTTGGTCGCTATTGAAAAATTCAGTAAGTGGATCGAGGCAAAGCCAGTGAGAAAATCCGATGCTGCTACAACACTAAAATTCGTCTGCAGCCTCGTAGTGAGATACGGCATCCCACACAACATAATCATAGACAATGGCACAAACTTTGCTCAAGGAGAACTCAAGGATTATTGTCAGGACGTAGGCATCTGGCTTGACATTGCATCTGTGGCGCATCCACGGTCCAATGGAAAGGTGGAGCGAGCCAATGGTCTCATACTAGCTGGAGTCAAGCCTCGCCTTGAAGAACCACTGCGTCGCGCAGCCGGAGCTTGGGCAGAAGAGCTAGATGCTGTTTTGTGGAGTTTACGAACTACCCCTAACAGATCAACAGGGTTTACCCCTTTCTTCCTAGTATACAGATCTGAAGCAGTGCTTCCCTCCGACATCATCCACGATTCACCGCGAGTTTCCGCCTACAGCGAAGATATAACTGACGAGGCCAGACAACTATCTGTGGACCTGATCGAAGAAGCTTGGAACTTAGCTGACCAACATTCCACCATTTACCAGCAGAAACTCAGACGCTATCATAGCCGTCGAGTTCGGAACCGCTCGTTTAGGGTAGGAGACCAGGTCCTCCGCCTTCGACAGGTGAAAACGCATAAGTTGCAATCTCCATGGAAGGACCCTTTGTCATCAGCAAAGTGCTACACAATGGATCATACTACCTCGTAGATTTCCGCGAGAAAAAAGATAGACCTGCAAATTGGTACCGGAAATGAAAACGAGAGGATCCGGATGACATCTACGATGAGACAGATCGTCCCTGGAATATAGCACAGCTACGTCCTTTCCATACTTAGCAATTTTCACATTACATACTTTGTAATATCCATGATACATGATCAATGAAATAAAGCATATGGTTCACTCTTTGAGTCTTTTACCTCCTTGAATTTTTTCATTTTTGGATCGTGTATGTTTTTCGACTAAAACCGCAGAGCTGGATATTTCCGCCTAGGCGTGTATGAAAGTTGTGATTTTCAAAATCATTCTTTAGGACGTAAGCTTAAGTTTTCTGGTGGAAAATTTTTCTGTTGCGAACTCATGGATTCCTGGTAGCGACTTCCGGCACCTTGGCTGGGGGCTTGTTTCCGTGATTATTGACGGACTGCCATTGGGCTTCGTCGCCGCAGGCGAGCGTTTCCGGCTAAAGGTCTTCCGGCTCGTGGAAGGTCAAGTGAGCAAGCCGGAAAATTTAGAAACTGGCACTTGCTTTTCAAGAAACAAAACATGCATTCATAAACACATAAAGGATCGCAGGATAAGTTTCCGCTCACATGCAATTGTTTCGTCCCTAGCTACTTAAAAATACTTAAGTCTTATTACAAACCCACTCCGGGGTCAAAATGATGCATCTCATTAATTTATGACCGGGTTTACTCGGAGACAGGCTCTTCGTCCTCCGAAGCCACATACGCGGAAGCGTCGCCGGAGTCTTCGCCCGAATCTTCATCCGATTGGTCGGCACTGGATCTGGAGCCTTCTTCGATGTCCTCACCTTCGTCGTCGTCCTCCGCGTCAGTGAAGCCCTTGGGAAGATCATACTTGTTATACCAAGCAGTGATGATTCACTCGCTCTGCTAACAGCCTATCATATCCTTGGGTTTCCGCGAGGGCGACCTTGATGTTGGTACCCTTCGGAACTCCGCGCGCGACAGCTGCGAAGTCCATGGCAGGGAAATGTCCTTTGCACATGGCCAAGGTGAGAGAGGTGGCCCCGCGGGAAGAAGACGCTTGCCAACCCTTGATGAGATCCGGCACCATCCGCATGAGCTTGGTCATCCTATCAATCACTGTGGTTCCGGCTCTCTTCAAGTTCAAGGACTTGGCAATTCCACGGTAGGCTTCGAAGAGGTCGTTGATAGAGTTCCGCGCATCTTCATATGCCTCTGTCCTGCTAGCGGCAGCCTCCTTGGTCCATTCGAATCCGAGAGACGCTGTGAAACAGTACTATCAGTTCCCTCCGCGATAGAGGCAGAATCAATATGAAAAAGCCGGAGTACAGCAAGAAGTCCTTAAGGAAGATCAACTTGTCAATATCCTCCGCCTCCGTCTCGTAAGCTTTTGCCTTGGAGACCAGCGTCTTTATCTGCGTGTTGCTCTTCTTTAGCTTGTCGGACAGTTCCGCGATGGCCTGAGCATGTTTTTTTTCTAGCTCCATCTTCTTCTTAGTTTCCTTCTCGGAGGATTCTTTGAGGAACTCCTGGAGAGATTCATGCTCGGCTTTCAGCACTTCAAGCTCTGCAGCAAGCTCGTCGACGGAAGGTCGTTTGGCAAGTTGTTCTGAAAGGCGGAAATAGAAGAACACAGTTAGTTCGAAAATATAGTTGCATTGCAGAACCTGGGGGCTAAGTCGGACTCATTACCTTCATAGTTCTTGAGGCGGGTCTCCAGGGTCGCAATGGACTTTTGGTTCTCCGCGTCCCTCTTGTGCAACATTTTGATCTCTGTCTTTTGCTCCAGCACATGGATGCGCAGATCTTCGTGCAGCTTCCGCGTGTTCTGAGAAGCAGGTAAGAGTTAGCCGGAAATTCAAAATTCGGGGGGACTGGATGCGAAGTTAAAATCCATAGTTTGGGAAAATTTTAAGTTAAAGACATTGGCTCACACATATTACCCGGAAAATGTATAAACCAACGCTTGGGGGTTGGTGTTACCTGGCGCACATTCTTGTGCTTGGCAAAAAAGACTTTGAGATCGCTCTCGAGGTCATTCAGCTCTTGTTGTTCTGTTTTCGTGGGTCCCCACACTTTGTCCATCATGCTGGAAATTTCCGCGTGGCGTTGTGAGAGGGGGACTTTCTGCATGATCGGAAAGAGATGAGGGTGCGTCTGGGGCGTGCCAGTTGCACGACTGATGTCTACGGGAGCTTCTATTCTTGTAGACAGTGTTGGGCCTCCAAGAGCAGAGGTTTGTAGAACAGCAGCAAGTTTCCCTTAAGTGGATCACCCAAGGTTTATCGAACTCAGGGAGGAAGAGGTCAAAGATATCCCTCTCATGCAACCACTGCAACCACAAAGCAAGAAGTCTCTTGTGTCCCCAACACACCTAATAGGTGCACTAGTTCGGCGAAGAGATAGTGAAATACAGGTGGTATGAATAAGTAGTAGCAACGGCACCCGGAAAAGTGCTTTGCCCGGGACGAGTAAACAAGCGGTAGTAACGCATGAAGTAGTAGCAGCGAGTAAAACGGTAAACAAGCGGCGATAGCGATATTTAGGAACAAGGCCTAGGGATTAGACTTTCACTAGTGGACACTCTCAACTTTGATCACATAGCAGAATAGATAAATGCATACTCTACACTCTTGTTGGATGATGAACACATTGCGTAGGATTACACGAACCCTCAATGCCGGAGTTAACAAGCTCCACAATTCAATGTTCATATTTAAATAACCTTAGAGTGCATGAAAGATCAATCGACTAAACCAAGTACTAACATAGCATGCACACTTGTCACCTTCATGCTATGTAGGAGGAATAATACACATCAATACTATCATAGCAATAGTTAACTTCATAATCTACAAGAGATCATAATCATAGCATAAACCAAGTACTAACACGGATGCACACATTGTCACCATTACACCGTGCGGGAGGAATAAAACTACTTTAATAACATTGCTAGAGTAGCACATAGATAAGTTGTGATACAAAATACATTGCAATCATAAAGAGATATAAATAAGCACTTCACTATGCCATTCATAACATGTGAGTAAGTATTACGTGAAATATAGCCTAAGAGACCCACACGGTGCACACCTTGTCACCTTTACACACGTGGGACAAGGAGTCTCCGGAGATCACATAAGTAAAACTCACTTGACTAGCATAATGACATCTAGATTACAAGCATCATCATATGAATCTCAATCATGTAAGGCAGCTCATGAGATTATTGTATTGAAGCACATAGGAGAGAGATGAACCACATAGCTACCGGTACAGCCCAGAGCCTCGATGGAGAACTACTCCCTCCTCATGGGAGCAGACGGCGGTGATGAAGATGGCGGTGGAGATGGCAGCGGTGTCGATGGAGAAGCCTTAGGAGGCACTTCCCCGCTCCGGCGGGGTGCGGGAACGGAGACTCCTGTCCCCGGATCTTGGCTTCGCGATGGCGGCGGCTCTGGAAGGTTTTCCGTATCGTGGTTCTTCGCATCGAGGGTTTTCGCGACGGAGGCTTTAAATAGGCGGAAGGGCAGCCTCGGAGGGGCACTGGGGGCCCACACCATAGGGCGGCGCGGCCCCCCTGCAGCCGCGCCGGGTGTGGTGTGGGGCCCCAGGGGCTTCCCTCTGGCGGCTCTCGGGTGTTGCTGGAAGGCTCCGGGAAAAATAGGGACACAGGTCTTGATTTCGTCCAATTCGAGAATATTTCGTTACTAGGATTTACTGAAACCAAAAACAGCGAACTGAAGGCTGGCTCTTCGGCATCTTGTTAATAGGTTAGTTCCAGAAAATGCACGAATATGACATAAAGTGTGCATAAAACATGTAGGTATCATCAATAATATGGCATGGAACATAAGAAATTATCGATACGTCGGAGACGTATCAAGCATCCCCAAGCTTAGTTACTGCTCGTCCCGAGCGAGTAAGCATGATAACAAAGATAATTTCTGAAGTGACATGCCATCATAACCTTGATCATACTATTTGTAAACATATGTAATGAATGCAGACGATCAAAACAATGGTAATGACATGAGTAAACAAGTGAATCATAAAGCAAAAGACTTTTCATGAATAGTACTTCAAGACAAGCATCAATAAGTCTTGCATAAGAGTTAACTCATAAAGCAATAAATCAAAGTAAAGGTATTGAAGCAACACAAAGGAAGATTAAGTTTCAGCGGTTGCTTTCAACTTGTAACATGTATATCTCATGGATAATTGTCAACATAGAGTAATATAACAAGTGCAATATGCAAGTATGTAGGAATCAATGCAAGTTCACACAAGTGTTTGCTTCTTGAGGTGGAGAGAGATAGGTGAGCTGACTCAACATAAAAGTAAAAAGAATGGTCCTTCAAAGAGGAAAGCATCGATTGCTATATTTGTGCTAGAGCTTTTATTTTGAAAACATGAAACAATTTTGTCAACGGTAGTAATAAAGCATATGAGTTATGTAAATTATATCTTACAAGTTGCAAGTCTCATGCATAGTATACTAATAGTGCCCGCACCTTGTCCTAATTAGCTTGGACTACTGGGATCTTTGCAATGCACATGTTTTAACCAAGTGTCACAATGGGGTACCTCCATGCCGCTTGTACAAAGGTCTAAGGAGAAAGCTCGCATTTTGGATTTCTCGCTTTTGATTATTCTCAACTTAGACATCCATACCGGGACAACATGGACAACGAGATAATGGACTCCTCTTTAATGCATAAGCATGTGGCAACAATTATTATTCTCATATGAGATTGAGGATATATGTCCAAAGCTGAAACTTCCACCATGAATCATGGCTTTAGTTAGCGGCCCAATGTTCTTCTCTAACAATATGCATGCTCCAACCATTAAGGTGGTAGATCTCTCTTACTTGAGACAAGACGGACATGCATAGCAACTCACATGATATTCAACAAAGAATAGTTGATGGCGTCCCCGAAGCATGGTTATCGCACAACAAGCAACTTAATAAGAGATAAAGTGCATAAGTACATATTCAATACCACAATAGTTTTAAGCTATTTGTCCCATGAGCTATATATTGCAAAGGTGAATGATGGAATTTTAAAGGTAGCACTCAAGCAATTTACTTTGGAATGGCGGATAAATACCATGTAGTAGGTAGGTATGGTGGACACAAATGGCATAGTGGTTGGCTCAAGGATTTTGGATGCATGAGAAGTATTCCCTCTCGATACAAGGTTTAGGCTAGCAAGGTTATTTGAAACAAACACAAGGATGAACGGTGCAGCAAAACTCACATAAAAGACATATTGTAAACATTATAAGACTCTACACCGTCTTCCTTGTTGTTCAAAACTCAATACTAGATGTTATCTAGACTCTAGAGAAACCAAATATGCAAACCAAATTAGCAAGCTCTAAGTGTTTCTTCATTAATGGGTGCAAAGTATATGATGCAAGAGCTTAAACATGAGCACAACAATTGCCAAGTATCAAATTATCCAAGACATTTTACGAATTACTACATGTAGCATTTTCCAATTCCAACCATATAACAATTTAACGAAGAAGAAACTTCGCCATGAATACTATGAGTAGAGCCTAAGGACATACTTGTCCATATGCTACAACGGAGCGTGTCTCTCTCCCACAAAGTGAATGCTAGGATCCATTTTATTCAAACAAAACAAAAACAAAAACAAACAGACGCTCCAAGCAAAGTGCATAAGATGTGACGGAATAAAAATATAGTTTCGGGGAGGAACACGATAATGTTGTCGATGAAGAAGGGGATGCCTTGGGCATCCCCAAGCTTAAACGCTTGAGTCTTCTTAGAATATGCAGGGGTGAACCACGGGGCATCCCCAAGCTTAGAAACTTTCACTCTCCTTGATCATATTGCATCATACTCCTCTCTTGATCCTTGAAAACTTCCTCCACACCAAACTCGAAACAACTCATTAGAGGGTTAGTGCACAATAAAAATTAACATGTTCGGAGGTGACACAATCATTCTTAACACTTCCGGACATTGCATAAAGCTACTTGGACATTAATGGATCAAAGAAATTCATCCAACATAGCAAAAGAGGCAATGCGAAATAAAAGGCAGAATCTGTCAAAACAGAACAGTCCAGTAAAGATGGATTTTATTAGGCCACCAGACTTGCTCAAATGAAAATGCTCAAATTGAATGAAAGTTGCGTACATATCCGAGGATCATGCACGTAAATTGGCTTAATTTTCTGAGCTACCTACGGGGAGAGTAGACCCAGATTCGTGACGACAAAGAAATGCTGGAACTGCGCGATAATCCAAATCTAGTACTTACTTTACTATCAAAGACTTTACTTGGCACAACAAAACATCAAAACTAAGATAAGGAGAGGTTGCTACAGTAGTAAACAACTTCCAAGACACAAATATAAAACAAAGTACTGTAGCAAAATAACACATGGGTTATCTCCCAAGAAGTTCTTTCTTTATAGCCATTAAGATGGGCTCGGCGGTTTTAATGATGCACTCGCAAGAAATAGTATTTGAAGCAAAAGAGAGCATCAAGAGGCAAATTCAAAACACATTTAAGTCTAACATGCTTCCTATGCATAGGAATCTTGTAAATAAACAAGTTCATGAAGAGCAAAGTAACAAGCATAGGAAGATAAAACAAGTGTAGCTTCAAAAATTTCAGCACATAGAGAGGCATTTTAGTAACATGAAAATTTCTACAACCATATTTTCCTCTCTCATAATAACTTTCGAGTAGCATCATGAGCAAACTCAACAATATAACTATCACATAAAGCATTCTTATCATGAGTCTCATGCATAAAATTATCTACTCCCACATAAGCATAATCAATTTTATTAGTTGTAGTGGGAGCAAATTCAACAAAGTAGCTATCATTATTATTCTCATCAAGTGTAGGAGGCATAGTATAATCACAACAAAATTTACTCTCCATAGTAGGTGGCACCAAAAGACCACTATCATATAATCATCATAAATAGGAGGCAAAGTATCATCAAAGAAAATTTTCTCCTCAATGCTTGGGGGACTAAAAAGATCATGAAAACCAGCTTCCCCAAGCTTAGAACTTTCTATATTATTATCAACAATGGTGTTCAAAGCGTTCATACTAATATTACTACCGGCATGCAAATAAGATTCCATAGGTTTTTTAATTTTCGCATCAAACAATCCATGTTTTAAATCGGGAAATAGAATAAGAAGCTCATTGTTGTCCATTATGCCAAACTAGTGTAAACAAGAAACAAAAAGATGCAATTGCGGGATCTAAAGGAAATAGCTTCGAGCACACACACAATGGCGCCGAGAAAAGTACTTGTACACGAGGCCGGAGTATGAGTGCCTTTACCTTTCCTCCCGGCAACGGCGCCGAGAAAAGTGCTTGATGTCTACGGGAGCTTCTATTCTTGTAGACAGTGTTGGGCCTCCAAGAGCAGAGGTTTGTAGAACAGGCGGCAAGTTTCCCTTAAGTGGATCACCCAAGGTTTATCGAACTCGGGGAGGAAGAGGTCAAAGATATCCCTCTCATGCAACCACGCAACCACAAAGCAAGAAGTCTCTTGTGTCCCCAACACACCTAATAGGTGCACTAGTTCGAGCGAAGAGATAGTGAAATACGAGGTGGTATGAATAAGTAGTAGCAACGGCACCGAGAAAAGTGCTTTGCCCGGAGACGAGTAAACAAGCGGTAGTAGCGCAGCGTGTAGTAGTGATAAAACGGTAAACAAGCAGCGATAGCGATATTTAGGAACAAGGCCTAGGGATTAGACTTTCACTAGTGGACACTCTCAACATTGATCACATAACGAGAATAGATAAATGCATACTCTACACTCTTGTTGGATGATGAACACATTGCGTAGGATTACACGAACCCTCAATGCTCGGAGTTAACAAGCTCCACAATTCAATGTTCATATTTAAATAACCTTAGAGTGCAAGAAAGATCAATTCGACTAAACCAAGTACTAACATAGCATGCACCTTGTCACCTTCATGCTATGTAGGAGGAATAGATACACATCAATACTATCATAGCAATAGTTAACTTCATAATCTACAAGAGATCATAATCATAGCATAAACCAAGTACTAACACGGATGCACACCTCTGTCACCATTACACCGTGCGGGAGGAATAAAACTACTTTAATAACATTGCTAGAGTAGCACATAGATAAATTGTGATACAAAATACATTGCAATCATAAAGAGATATAAATAAGCACTTCACTACGCCATTCATAACGGTGAGTAAGTATTACGTGAAATATAGCCTAAGAGACCCACCACGGTGCACACCTTGTCACCTTTACACACGTGGGACAAGGAGTCTCCGGAGATCACATAAGTAAAACTCACTTGACTAGCATAATGACATCTAGATTACAAGCATCATCATATGAATCTCAATCATGTAAGGCAGCTCATGAGATTATTGTATTGAAGCACATAGGAGAGAGATGAACCACATAGCTACCGGTACTGACCCAGAGCCTCGATGGAGAACTACTCCCTCCTCATGGGAGCAGCAGCGGTGATGAAGATGGCGGTGGAGATGGCAGCGGTGTCGATGGAGAAGCCTTCAGGGGCACTTCCCCGCTCCGGCGGGGTGCGGAACGGAGACTCCTGTCCCCCGGATCTTGGCTTCGCGATGGCGGCGGCTCTGGAAGGTTTTCCGTATCGTGGTTCTTCGTCATCGGGGTTTTCGCGACGGAGGCTTTAAATAGGCGGAAGGGCGGCCTCGGAGGGGGCACGGGGGGCCCACACCATAGGGCGGCGCGGCCGGCCCCTGCGGCCGCGCCGGGTGTGGTGTGGGGCCCCCGGGGCTCCCTCTGGCGGCTCTCGGGTGTTACGGAAGGCTCCGGGAAAAATAGGGACCCGGGTCTTGATTTCGTCCAATTCAGAGAATATTTCGTTACTAGGATTTACGGAACCAAAAACAGCGAGAAAACGAGGCGGCTCTTCGGCATCTTGTTAATAGGTTAGTTCCGAGAAAATGCACGAATATGACATAAAGTGTGCATAAAACATGTAGGTATCATCAATAATATGGCATGGAACATAAGAAATTATCGATACGTCGGAGGCGTATCCAACGGCGAGGTAACTTCTTTTCGGCATCATCGGCGGGCTTGTGCAGTGGCTGGCAGGTTGTTCGGTGGAGGTTGAGGCAAGAACTTGACGCCCTTGCGGATTCGCCTTTGCCGGATTACGTGATTGGTTCCTCGAGGGGAGATCATCAAGGTTGATGGCCGCGATCCTTTGGATCGGGGCAGCGAGATGAAAGAGACTGTGAAGACCTCTACTTCGTGTAACGAGGCAGCCGGAGATGGCTTAAGCCTTCTTCTTGGGGTTTTTTTCGAGGCACACTTAGGAACTTTGGCGCATGCAAGGAAAGGGCGTAACACTTGGCAAATGCATGTTAAATGATAGCCAAAGGGTTTTAGACGGAAATCAAGCACTTACGAAGAACGTCATGAACAGCGGAGTGAATGTTTGGTTTGCGGTTAGCTGGCGGTGTCGATGCAGCCGACGCTGTTTTCCTTCTCCACCCTCACGGGTAAGCGCGACACTTGGTGTTTTGCGGGCACGCTTCGGCGAGAAATGGGAGGACGGCTCTTTGCGCTTGGCGGGACGAGGTTTCGGGAACCTCCGTCCGGGCGCGGCCTGCGGGGTCGTTGGTTCGGGTAAAGGGTTCCCGGACTAGGTTAAGTCTTTCTCCTCTAGTTCCTCCAGCTGAGCACGAACACTTAGACAAATTTTGCAAGAACAACAAAAGAAGCTGGTGTTAAGTCAAGAAACATACCGCGTCCGGAGCCGTTGGGTGTGGATGTCCATGTTGCACCGGTCCCACAAGATCACGCGAATCCTTGATCCAGCGGCCGGATCCGTTTGTCCACGGCATCGAAGGATAGATTGTCCTTAGGCGGTCCGTCTTGCGGCCAGATCCGCTTTGTGAACGGGACATTGTGAGGTCCTTCCACGACGGGCCGTCCTCCCGTCGGCTGCGAGATCCGCCTTGCCCGCACCGGGTCGGTTGAGTAGGCTCGGACAGGAGTGCGGGCTCACGGGTCGAGCCGGATCACCGGCTTGGCGAGGGTCATCTTTGAAAAGCCCCAGCGAAGCACGTCGGAAACATCCTTCAAATAGAGAAGCCTCCAGGGCCCGGTACCGCGCGGATGCGTGGCGGTCGGTTGGCGGATAGATGCGGCCGGGCGGAGCTGAACGTGATCGTTCGGCGGGTGGCCGGAGACGAAGGTGAGGGAAGACTTCTCCTTCTTGACGGATAGTGCTTGAAGAGAGGAGAAGTTCGGGGTTGCCGGAGGAGTTGGCCTTCGTACGGCGTCACGTGATTGCCCGATGGCCAATATCTTTGTTTGGCGAGAGATGTTGTGAGGCTCAACGGCACGTGCGCCATCCTCGAGGATCTCAGAAGAAGTCACCGGCCCGGGTGGAAAAGGAGAAGCCCGGCTCGAGCCCGAGCGCCTTGGTCACCACCATCTCTCGGCCGGGAGCGAGGATCAGCCCGAGCCGAGTCGTACGCCGGTCCAGGGCTTCAGAATCCTTTCGCCTCGAGGTTGCGGAGTTCGGTTTACGTGTTGGTGCGGGGCCACAATTTTCCCTTAGCGCTATCTCGTGCGCCGAGCCTTGGATTTCTTGGCGGCTGCTTCCTCCACTTTCTTTTCCATCATTCGGTCCCAGCGGTTTCTTCCCGGGTTGGTAGCGACCTTCGATGTTTTTGCTTGGGAGTCCTTTGAAGGCTCCGGGCGGAAGCTAGCAGGACGAAGGGAGGAGGGGGCGCGGAAAGAGGTGGCGTCGCCATGATCCGTTCGGATGAGGCGGAGTTGAAGAAGACATCTACAAAGAAAATGCGGGACCAGTAGACAGCGGGATCAACGTCAACACCCTAGTCATCCTACCAAGTGCGGCCGAGAAGAAGGAGCTCGAAGGACTTCTTCGGAATGGAGTCCGCCGGTGGTCGGAGTCGCCCGAGCGGGCGGGTTTCTTTGCGGTGGCTCGCCCGGACTCGAGGCTCCACAGTGGCCCCGGACGGAGCAGCTCGCGGTGGCGCTCGAGCTCAGAAGCGTCTTCCCGACGGGTTCGACACGGGCGGAGGAGCTTGGAGGCGGCGGAGTGAGAGGGTGAAAAGAGGTGCGAATGAAGGAATTAGGGTGGACGGTGAGATATTTATAGGCCGCGTGAGGAGGTCGTGCTCTGCATCCTGTGTAATTCGGAGCTTATGACGTCACGCGTTGGATGCGTGCGATGTCGAAAACCTAAGCGGTGAAAAATGGCTAAGGTCAAAGTTACCGCTCAAATTGCCGAAAATGACGCCAAGATTGGCGGAACCGTTTCTAACTTCGAGGTTCGGGTAGCGGTTTGAAAATTGTCAACCCTTATCCAGACGGGGATAACAGGAATACGTTGTAACAATGCGTCGATGGATGAAGTCATGACGGGATAAGGTATTTTCCGACTAAAAGTTGGGAAAAGAAGAAAAGTGAAGTTGGAGTTCATCAAGTTTCCCCATGTTGCTTGAGATTGTCGGAAGCCATGAAGCTTTGTAAAGGCGAGGAAACAAGAGAGGTGAATCTCGGAGAACTACGGGGGCTTCTGTTGTGGGTATACTTCATGGGTGTACCATCGACAATGCCCTAGATCCGGCAAGCCCGAGGTGGCCTGAGACGGTGATGTGGCATGTGGCCCATCGGGCGGCCGGTTCTTGTTGATCATGAAGGATGAAGTCCGGCCCGGGATCGGGGTTTGGATCCCAACCGACCTACGAAGAGGCGGATAGTGAGGCCCATGAACAGGATCAGTGCGACGTAGATGGGAGGCGGATCCCCTTGACGTACCACGGCAAAGACATTGTACCATGTTAGGCAACTGTAATCCGGCTAGGACTCTCCATGTAAACCCTGGTTCGTGCGCCTTTATAGCGGATCTGTGAGCCCTAGAGCGAGAACCACAACTCATTGTAACAACGCGAAACGCCCAGGATAATTCGAGACAGACGACGGTGAATTTTGTCCTCGAGCAGGTGTTCCGAAGCTGGGTAAATCGCGTACCGCCGTCCCGAGGACTCTCCGCCCTATGGCCCCTACTTCTTCTCCTCCTTGTGAGGATCCCTCCTCCAGGGTACCGTCAAATAGGCAACGACAACATTACTAGAAAAAGGCTTACTCGTGGCACACCAGGTTTAGCTGCTCGTGGCGCATGGCCGTGTGCTTCTACTATCACACCAATAGTAGTTTTTACACATGGCGCACAAGCCTGGTGCGCCATGGGTATGATAGTGGTGCACCCATATTTCACCATACCAGTGCGTCAGTCATATGATTATTATGCTTTTTAATATATACTCATTATAGCGTTTGAACTTTTTCTTGAATACATCCTTATTTATATGTATATTTTCTATAATACAATACTGTATGTGGATTTTTAAACATTATAAGTAGATAAAGTTCATCATCACATTGCAAAGTA
>NC_061513.1:174160812-174328500 GCF_022539505.1 Lolium rigidum | reverse complement strand
AACTGCTCTTTTGCACCGGTTTTTAAAGGCCATATGCACCGGATGGCCAACCGGTGCAAACCATCCGGTGCAAAGGCCCTCTCTTTGCACCGGTTCTCTTACGAACCGGTGCTAAAGGGGTCTCCACGTGGCCGGCTGTGGGGCGCTCGGCGGGGGAGTTTGCACCGGTTCGTAATACGAACCGGTGCAAAAGGGTTGGCCGCGAGCATTTTAGTGCCCTTCCCTCGCCGCGGCAGACTCGCCGCGGGCAGGGAATTGCACTAAAACGCTGCCGCGGCAGCAGACTCTGCCCCATTCGAAATACGGTATAATATTAATGCAGACAATTCACATATATATATATATAGGAAACCATTGTATTACATATATCGATCAAAGTGACACACGTTCATGCATATATATATATGTCTACATCAACATTGATATTGGCGGTTGTCCACATAGTGTTCTCCATCTGGAGCTATGACTTGCTCAAGTAAGAACCCCGCCAGTTCTTCTTGAATTGCTCGTACACGCTCTGTTGCTAGAAGACCGTTCCGCAACCGTTCGATCTAATAATTTGAAGAAGGTACGATGGTCAGTATATATATATGTGTGTATGTGAATGAAACACAAGGTGATCGATAAAATAAAGCCATGAATGTTGTTTAATTACTTACATCAAGTTGTTCCAAAATGTCCCTCTTATGGTGGGTATTCTGGCGGATGAACTCGCAAACGTAGAACCCGCATAAATTATTCCCGTCCTCCTGCCTCAAGCACTTTACGAGAACAAAGTTCAATCAAAATAATATATATATAATCAAGGATGATAATAATGGTATTGAAACTACAATCAAAGAGATGCGCGGCCTAGCCGTAGTACTTACCGGTACATGTTTTATTCGAAGTTCTTTATTCTTTAAACCCGGAGACTTGTTGGTGAACCGTTTCCAAGCCTTGAGGAGGATATCAGCCATGTCCCCCCACGCCTCAAGGGGTTTACTCTTCGAGTCCATGACTTCTACTATCCCGGTGTCGGGTTCAATGACTAGCAGGATATAGTGAAACCTGCGGACACACATATATATGCATAACTCATCAATTACACTTAACACATGGAGTAAGCGAAAAAGATTTAATGTGTGAAGACAGTAACACTCACGCGAAGTTGTAAGGAAATAGTATTGCCCTTTTGTATGAGTTTTTCCTTAAGACATATACCAAGTTATTCTCCGTGTCCTTGGGAGAGTTGTCGACAGTATACCCATTCACGGTATATGGGTCAACGAACCCAAGATCATAGATTTGCCCCTTGCGGCATTCGCGAATCTTCATTCCGCATAATACAAGTGAGAGTATGGTTATATGCTAGCAATAATGGACGAGTCGCGGTAGAGACTTAATTACATAAATAATACTTACGTGACAGTATGCACTCAGCAGAGATTTGTCGAGGGCGTCTTGGTTGAATAACTGAAATAATTCACAAAATTCGATGTTCATCACGTCAGTTCGCCCGTAGTGCTCATCTCTTATTGCCACCATGATCCAGCTTCTGGCCGTCCTTACATGCATCCAAGTACCAATTATGTAGTCTTCGCAGCTGTGTTGATAGATTAGGCAACTCCGCAGCTCGACAAGAGGTTCCCGTATGTGTAATGGTATGCTAATTGGACATCGTCCGTGGCCATGAATTCGATGCGGCTTAAGTACTCGGGAATACTCATACCGGCCGCATCTGCCTCATCTTTGTATAGTTTTACCATCGTTGGATCAAGGCACGCTAGGACATCGGGATACACTTGGAGCGGGGGGCACGAGTTTTTCCGGGCTCCAAGCCGGGAACCGGTTTCCCATCTACCTTACTTTTTTCCCACCGCTCTTTTGCTAACACATTTGACTTGCGAATAGACCGGTCATAGTTCGATGAAAGACTTGGCTCAGAGTTGATGAAGGTTCTTCAGCAGTTTCAACTTCTTTTCCGGAGATATAGCTGGCTCCGGCTCAAGCTGGGGCTTTTTAAGTTTCAACATTTGTTGCTTGTGCTGTTCAGCTACGATCTTGGCATTTTCCTCAACTGTATAGTCATAAGGTCTCTTGGGAGGAACCTTAGGCACTCTTGGGAGGGGCTCTTCTTTGCGTCTCGGTGATTTGTTACGACTCAGTCCGTGTCGTAGCGGCCCGCCTAATTTTCCTCTTATACTTGGGCGGCGGAGAAGGCTCACGCGGCGGCGGAGATGGCTCACGCGCCGGCGGGGAAGGCTCACGCGCCGGCGGGGAAGGCTCACGCGGCGGCGGAGATGGCTCACGCGCCGGCGGGGAAGGCTCACGCACTGGAGACGGCCGCATCGGTGGAGAATGCTGGCTCGGTGGAGACCTTGTTGGCGCCTTCCAACCCGGAATCACAATGAATTCCTTTCGCCATAGAACTGTAGTGTTCTTGGCCTCTCCCAGCTCTAGCAAATCCCCTTCACCGGCAGGGTGGTCAAGCCTCAGCGGCCCATACCCATCCATAACTTGATCCACCCCGGCAACAGCCGTATCCGAGTGGAACCGGCTTGAAGTGATATCTTTGATCAGTGTACCGGCGGTAAGACATAGCCGATCGCCGCCTTGAGCGTTAAGTAGCCCATCGTTTGGAAATGTAGCTCACAAGGTGTCGACTCGTGATAAAGTCCACGGGGTAGAGATCGAAGGCATCCGCGGATCCACAGGGGAGGGAGGAGCCATCTCGCGGATCCACATCCGCATCATCACCGGGCAGCTCCGTGGAAGCCACGCTGCTCTTCCGCCGAGATCCCCGGCCGGTAGCATCGAATGCAACTTCTTCTATCCGCGGATTAGGTTGAGGTTGGGTGACCGTGACTCGAGCCTCGACATTATCATCCTCACTTGCTCCTCTAGCTTAGCAACGCGTTCTTGAACCACATCCTTTTGCCTCTCGACGGCTTCTATCGGGATATTTCTTCGTTTCTGCAGGAAACCCAATACACCACGGCTTGCCACCTCGGTATGGTTCGTGTTCGTCCTGGGTGTTCAGGATTCCCAAGGGCGCGTGTGAGCTGGTCCTTCTCTCTTTCGGGACGGAACTTCCCCTCTTCAACTTCCTTTGCAGCATTTCTAAAGGCTTCGATGGGAAGTGGGTTTTCCCGATGTCTTTGTGTATATATGCGTAACCCTTGTGCGTCCAACGTGCCCCCATGCGCGTAAAACCAATCCCTTGACCGCTGGTTCCATTTCCGTACCTCCGGCTGGATCCCGTTCTTAATTAGGTCATTCTCCCATTTCTCCCACTTAGGTCTGCCAGCCTTGTAGCCTCCTCGCCCCATGGTATGGAAGTACATCTTATTAGCAGCATTTTTCTTGTTGGTGTCTGACCTTGTCTTTGCCCTCTCCGATGTCTTGTACTTCACAAATGCCTCCCAGTGGTCTTTTATCTTCTCATAGGGGCCCTTGAAATCTGGAGTCTTCTTTTTCTTGACAAAGGAGTTGTCCAATTTCTTCTTGTAGTCGTTGAACTGCGTTGCCATCTTCTTAAGAGCCCACTTCTTGACTCTTCGTTGTATGCTATTCAGCTCGGGATCCTCGTGGTCTGGCCTTTTATTATCACTATCGAGTCACTGGCTCCGAAAATGTGAAATTTACCATGAGTTTCCTAAACATCAGATTTTTGGATCTCGTATCGACGTAAGTAACTCCTTCGTCCTCCTTTGCAGGTTTCTTCCATTCTTGAGTGGTGATCGGGATGGTGTCCCTAACAATAACTCCGCATTGACTTACAAACTTTTTTGCGTGATCCTTGGGAGAAATCGGTTCGCCGTCTATAGCGATTTCCGTGATGATGCACCTTTCATGGTCTTCCATCTTTCGGCCGCGCCTCGTTTAGTTCTCGCCGTAGAGTGTGTTGATTGGGAGGTCTAAAAGAAGAAACAACGTTAATATATGTATATGCACATATCTGTAGGCTTGGTTAATTAATATATATACACCTCGACGTGGTGAGCTTCTCCCTCGCAGTCGTCACCTTCTCCCTCACCGGAGCCGTCTCCACGGTGGTCTTGATCATCTTCCTCATCGGAGCCGTCTCCTCGGGTTCGCTCGTCTCCTCGCCGGATTGGTTTAGGTAAAGAGAGGTGATATCGTCATCATCACGGATAATCTCCTCGACGAGGTATTCTTGTTCTAGGTCTCTTTCCATAGTTTCGCAAAGACTTAAAAGTTATTCTAATGCTATAAACACAACGAAGCTAGATTCCGCAAAGACTTACAAGTTTCGCAAAGACTTACAAGTAATTAAGAATAATGCTCAATACATGATCAATAATAGTGCTGAAAGCGTATAGTGCAGATTACATGCATACATAGATCGATAATACATCAATCACTACTACAAACACTCAACCGCGCAGACCGGGTCCTAGAGGGCGCCGACCGGGTCCCGAGCCGCGCCGGGTGTGCCCCCAAAGCCACGGAACAACAACGGGAGCATAGCTAACATGAGATCCCTGCATAACGCTCCATCCGCCCCTATACATGTTGTCTAACGCATACATGTAACGGCGAACGTGCTGGTCCTCCGCTTCAATGCGCTGAGCTACCTCCTCCGGCGGGGCCGGCTCCCTCCGAAACGAACGTGGCCCATAGGACCTCCACCGGAGAATATCCGGGTCGACGACGGGACCCGGATTCCGCACCAAGGTGCGCGCCCCGGAAGATAACACCTCCCAGGCTACCACCGGCGGAGCCCGGTCCCGGACTTCCCCATCTCGCTGCATCTCCTCTAAAACTGTCCTAGCTCCAGGACGCGGAGGCCGCGGCATCGTATGCAAACTAACAAATATAATATTGAATTTGAATAAAGTACTTATGAATATGAATCAAAGTAATTTTTTTCTAACACATCTAAAATAAAGTACTTACATATTTCATCTAATTTTTTCTAACACATATTTAAAATCTAACACATACTAAAATTTCCTAACACATCTAACACACTAAATTTTTTCTAACTAAAATTTCCTAACACATCTAACACACTAACTTTTTTCTAACACACTAAATTTTTTCTAACTAAAATTTCTAACAATTTCCTAACTAAAATTTCTAACACTACTAAAATTTCCTAACTAAAATTTCTAACTAAATTTCCTAACTAAAATTTCTAACTAAATTTCTAACTAAATTTTCCTAACTAAAATTTCTAACTAAATTTTCCTAACTAAAAACTAACTAAAAAAAAGGAGGGGGCAGGGCGGGCGGCGCTGCTCACCTCGAGGGCGTGCGGCGGCGGACGGGCGACGGCGGGCGAGCGGCGGCGGCGGCGAGCGGCGGCGGCGGCGGGCGGCGGCGGCGGCGGCGGCGGGCGGCGACGGGCGCGGTGTGGAGGAGGAAGAGGAGGAGCAGGGCGCGGGCGGGCGGCGGGCGCGGGCGACGGCGGCGCGGCGCGGCGACGGCGGGCGGGCGGCGACGCCGGGGCGCGGGCGAGCGACGGCCGGCGCGGGCGGGCGACGGCGGGCGACGGGGCGCGTGTGGAGGAGGAAGAGGAGGAGCCGGCCGGGCGCGGCGCGGGCGGGCGACGGCGCGGCGGGCGACGGCGGGCGGGCGCGGCCGACGGCGGGCGACGGCGCGGGCGGGCGCAGCGGGCGGCGGCGGCGGCGCGCGATTTTGGCAGCCTGCCGGCGTCCAAGAGCTCTCCTCGCGCGAATGGGGAAGAAGGAGGGGCGCGCGCGCAGTTAGTAATTGGTGTCTTTTGCACAGGTTCGTGGCTGGAACCGGTGCAAAAGAGTCTTTTGCATCGGTTCCAGCCACGAACCGGTGCAAAAGACCCCAATTTTGGCTGAAAATTTTGCGTTCTTCCCGCCTTTTTTCTCTGTTTCGCGCGGGATCGAGTTCCCGCCACGACGCTGCGCGGGTTTCCGCCACGACGCCGCGCGGGATATGTTCCCGCCACGACGCCGCGCTGGACATTTCCCGCCACGACGCCGCGCGGGTTTCCGCCAAGACGCCGCGCCGGACATTTTCCCCGCCACGACGCTGCGCGGGATATGTTCCCGCCACGACGCCGCACTTGACATTTTCCCTCCACGACGCCCAGCGTGGAGATTTCCCGCCTAAACGCCCTCTATAAATAGTACTCCCCCGTGTCTCCCATTTCACTCATCACTGAACCCTAGCCCATTGCACAATGCCTCCAAAGCCGCACCCACCGCCGGTGGAGGTGGACCCGCAGCTCGTGGAGATAGAGGAGTGGGAGGAGTTGCAGCAGCAGCTGCGGCAGGAGGCGGCAGCCAGGAGGGCAGCAGCGGATGAGGTGGACCCGCAGCTCGCAGAGATAGAGGAGTGGGAGGAGGCGGCGCTAGCGGCTACCATAGAAGCGTTTGAGAGGCAGAGTCTCCGTGGAGCTGCATAAGCGGCCGCGTGTGGCGGATCTGGATAGTGAGGAGATGCATAAGCGTCGTCGTGAGGAGGAGCTGCGGCAGGAGGCGACAGCCAGGAGGGCAGCAGCAGATGCGCGGAAGAACTAGTAGAAGTTGTTATTTTTGAATTTCAATAAAGCAGTGTTGTCGTTGTTTTAGTTTAAGTTTAGTTAACGTATCTTGTTAAATTTCAATAAAGTCGTTGTCGTTTTATCCCGGTTAATGGCTGGAACCGGTGCTAAAGACGGTTGATTAGTTTATATACCCCTTTTATCCCGGTTACTGGCTGGAACCGGTGATAAAGATGGTGGATTAGTTTATATATCCTTTTATCTCGGTTCCTGGCCGGAACCGGTGCTAAAGATGGGGGGGCTAAATCTGGGGAGGCTTATCTGTTATTTGCCTTATCTGGGGTGGTTTCATCGGGGGGAGGGGATTATCTGGAGGCACACACCGCTATGTATAGCCCCCTCCGGGGAGAGTAGAGAGAACAAAGAGAGAAGATGCAACGACCAAGAAGGAAAGAGCCTCTCCGGCGAAGTTTCTCGAAGATGTCTTAGATGGCTGGCCGTCTTAGACATCTTCGGAAACTTCGCCCGAGAACTCTTCCCACAAGCTGCTAGTATACACCCAACAAACAATAGCTCACGGTAAGGAGGGGAGAGCATAGAGAGCTTCCAGGGAGCTGGTATATAACCCGACGACGGCGACCTCGAAGGAAAGAGCCTCTCCGGCGGAGTTTCTCGAAGATGTCTTAGATGGACGGCCATCTTAGACATCTTCGGAAGCTCCGCCCGAGTAACTCTTCCCGCAAGTCCCGCTCGGAAGCTGCTATACACCCAACAACCGAGTAGGTGAGGATAAATTTCCAAACATGTGTATCTACAAAAATAATAAACTTGGATAATTGCATTTAGTTAAAACGACCAATGTTACGTGATACATATCACAACAAACGCTTCACAATATGAGCTCAAGGTACATGATAATAATTAATACATTATGATCGCTTCGACCGTAACCATGGAGTATCTTCAGCATTTAACGCGATGGTTGGATCAATGTTCACCGTGAAGGGCGGAATTTCAGCAAACTTATTATAATCTTCCGACATGTCCGTCTTGTCCTCGACTCCCACGATGGTTCTTTTCCCCGAAAGAACTATGTGACGCTTTGGCTCATCTGGATGAGCTCGTTTCCTTATGTTTTCTTTTATTCGGTCTAGAGGACATGTCCTTCACATAGAAAACCTGAGCCACATCATTGGCTAGGACGAATGGTTCGTCTCCGTAACCAAGATTGTTGGTATCCACTCGTTGTCATTCCGTACAGCTGGTCTACCTTTACCCCTTTTCCATCCAGCTTGAACCATTTGCACCGAAATAAAGGGACCTTAAAAGAAGGTCCATAGTCAAGTTCCCATATCTCCTCTATGTAACCATAATATGTGTCCTTTTTGCCACTGCTAGTGTTTGTTGCATCAATGCGGACACCACTCGTTTTGGTTGGTGCTCTTTTTATCTTGGGCGAACGTGTAGAAGGTATTTCCATTTATCTCGTACCCTCGGAAAGTCACTATAGTCGAAGATGGTGACCCAGCCAACATGTACAACTGATCTACAATACTGTTGTTATTAATGAGATGTTCTCGGAGCCAACCGCCGAATGTCTGCATATGTTTATGCGTAATCCAGTCTTCAGACTGCCCCAGATGTTCTGAGCGCACAATATTCTTGTGATCAGTGATATACGGGGCCACCAAGGTGGAACTTTGTAGAACCGTGTAGTGTGCTTGAGTGAAAGAAATGCCGTCCCTACATATCATTGATTTCCTTCCTAGCGTGCCTTTTCCACTTAGTCGCCCCTCATGTCGCGATTCAGGAACACCAATCGACTTAAGGTCGGGAATGAAGTCAACACGAGAACTCGATGACCTCCTGCTGTTCCATAGCCCTTGGAGATGCTTCCTTCTGGCCTAGCACGGTTATGAACATATTTCTTTAAGACCCCCATGAACCTCTCGAAGGGGAACATATTGTGTAGAAAGACAGGACCGAGGATGGCAATCTCTTCGACAAGGTGAACCAGGAGATGTGTCATAATATTGAAGAAAGATGGTGGAAACACCAACTCAAAGCTAACAAGACATTGCACCACATCCTTCCGTAACCTTGGAAGACTAGCTGGATCGATTACCTTCGAGATATCGCATTAAGGAATGCACATAGCTTCACAATGGGTATTCGAACATTTTCCGGCGTAAGCCCCCTCGGTCAACCGGAAGCAAGCTGCGTCATAATAATGTGGCGGTCATGCGACTTCGGGTTCCGGAATGTTTTCTTCTCCATATTTATAATTCCCTTTATATTGGAGGAGAAGCCGGACGGGACCTTGATACCGTAAAGGACTTCAAAAAAGATATCCTTCTCTCGCTTTGGTAAGAGCGTAGGCTGGCAGGACTTAAGCGACTCCTCGTATCCTTGTAATCCTGTTCTTGCTTGTCTTTTGGGACTTTCATACGATACTCGGTCCTCCCGTGCTTCCGGTGTATCTTTTGTCTTCCCATACACGCCTAAGAAACCTAGCAGGTTCACGCAAAGATTCTTCGTCACGTGCATCACGTCGATTGAAGAGCGGACCTCTAGGACTTTCCAATAGGGTAGATCCCAAAATATAGATTTTTTCTTCCACATGGGTGCGTGTCCGGTAACGTCGTCATTCGGAACAGATTGGCCGCCAGGACCCTTTCCAAAGATTACTTTTAGGTCCTTGACCATATCAAGTAAAGCATCACCGGTACGGAGTTCGGGCTTCACCCGGCGATCCGCCTCACCTCCGAAATGATTGCCTTTCTTTCTGACGGGGTGCCTCTTTGGAAGAAATCGACGATGCCCCGGTACACAACCTTCTTACATTTATGCAAATAGGCACCTTCGGTCTCATCTAAACAGTGCGTGCATGCATTGTATCCCTTGTTTGTCTGTCCTGAAAGGTTACTAAGAGCAGGCCAATCATTGATGGTCACGAAAAGCAACGCTCGTAGGTTAAATGACTCCTGTTTGTACTCATCCCATGCATGTACACCTGGTTTGCTCCACAACTGTAAGAGTTCTTCAAATAATGGCTGTAGGTACACATCAATGTCGTTGCCGGGTTGCTTTGGGCCTTGGATGAGCACAGGCATCATAATGAACTTCCGCTTCATGCACAACCAAGGCGGAAGGTTATAGATACATAGAGTTACAGGCCAGGTGCTATGACTGCAGCTCTGCTCCCCAAAAGGATTCATTCCATCCGTACTTAGACCAAACCTTAAGTTCCTCGCGTCATCCGCAAAGTCCGGGAACTCTCTATCGATTTTCCTCCACTGCGACCCATCGGCGGGGTGTCTCGAGCATCTCGTCTTTCTTACGGTCTTCTTTGTGCCATCGCAACAACTCTGGCATGCTCTTTATTTCTGAACAAACGTTTCAACCGTGGTATTATAGGAGCATACCACATAACCTTGGCAGGAACCCTCTTCCTAGGGGGCTCGCCCTCAACATCACCAGGGGTCATCTCGCTTCGATCTTATACCAGTAGTGCGAGTGCATACCGGGCATTTTTCCAAATTTTCGTACTCGGCGCGGTAGAGGATGCAGATCATTAATGCATGCATGTATCTTCGAGCACCTCTAATCCTAGAGGGCGAGAGAACCTTCTTTGCTTCGTACGTACTTGTCGAGCAATTCGTTATTCTTTGGAAACCTCCTCTTCATTATTTTCGGTAACTTCTCAAATGGCTTGTCACATATACCAGCCTCTCGCCTTCCATTGCAGCAACTCCGGGGTGGCACCGAGCTTTGTGTTGCCATCTTCGCAATTTGGGTATAACTTCTTTTTGTGATCATCTAACATGCCCTTTAACTTTCGCTTCTCGTTTTCTCGTTTACGCATCTCTGTGTGCATCGGCGATGGCCCGACGAAGATCATCATCAACGGGCTCATCCGATGCCTCTTCGTCTTGATCACCTCCTCCTGCATCTTCATCTTCATCATGCCCTGTTGCAGTATCACCGTAGTTAGGGTACATATCATCATCCTCTTCTTCTTCTTCGTCGTCTTCCATCATAACCCCTCTTTCTCCATGCTTGGTCCAACAATTATAGCTGGGCATGAAACCTTTCCAAAGCAGGTGTGAGTGAATGACTTGCCATTCGAGGTATTGCTTCAAGTTATGGCAATCAACACATGGACAACACATAAAACCATCCGTCCGTGGGTTTTCCGAGCCACACGGATAAATTCTTCCAGGCCCGATCTGAACTCGGGTAGACGTCGGTCAACGTACATCCATTGCCGCCGGTTCATCTACATCAAATAATTAATTAAGTTTATCAATAAACAATTACAAAACATCATAATATTTATAAATAGTGGAAATTAGCACCGTACAAATGAAAGGGTTAAGTTGTTGCTTAAACCTTGATCGAGGAGGAAATAAAGAGGAGAAAGCTTAAGTGTCGCTCCGGCACCTCATCTCATTTTTGTTGGGTGTAAAATCAAGCGGCATCACTCTCTCACACATTTCATCGAGCACCTTATGTGCATGCCAAAGAGAAGCAACTTAGCACTCAACACACACACCTTCTCCTAGCAAAAATGAAGTGAGTGGGCTGTTTGGCAGTGTAGCTGAGCTGAAATAGGGCTGGGGACCTTTAGCACCGGTTCGTGTTACGAACCGGTGCAAATGATCTATCTTTTGCACCGGTTCGTAACACGAACCGGTGCTAAAGTTCCTCGGCTGACACGTGCTCAGCGACGAACCTTTTGCACCGGTTTGTGTTACGAACCGGTGCAAAGATAGATCATTTGCACCGGTTCGTAACACGAACCGGTGCAAAAGGTCCCTCGGCCGGCTGCTCCCCACGAACCGGTGCTAATGACCCCTTTTAGCACCGGTTCGTGCCAAATCCGGTGCAAATGACATTTGAGGCAAAAAACCAAAGCCCTTGTTTCTACTAGTGCATGTTCTCATGTTATTGAACTTCATGTCAAAATATTGTTCATTTTGCTGGCTTTCCTATATTAATGGAGACAATAAAACAATTTTGCAATTAACGATATCTCATCTCAGTTTTATTTAGTTGCTATAGAGGCTGGTCAGTCTTTTTTTATTTTTTGGAGGCTCCTGAAGTCCTTTTGGCTTCACAACTTCCATAGTATCCCAGCCTTCTCGATCATGGTTGTTGAATCTGCAAAGTCAGTAACATGGCTAACTTGACTATTCTGTCAACCAGTTGTAAGAATTATTTAGCACAACATAATCTTGAAATATAATCTCACCAAGTATATAAGGAAACCTGGTGTATCACATACACCTTAAAAGGTTTAGAGGACACGTCCATCCCTTTATAATGGCAGAGTAAATTTTTCCGAAACGACTGTAAGAATTATTTAGCACAATATCAATCTTGCTATGTAATCACGCAAGTATATAAACCTCTTGTATCACATACACCTGAGAAGTTCAGAGGTCAACCATTTCTTTATAATGATTTAACTGATGGTATGTTTTGTTGGTTTGATGCTTTTACTTATTTTAAGTGTGCTCAAATATTGAACAAATCTTCAAAATGATTTTCTGCATCTCACATAATTTGGGGCCTCAATGTTTCCCTTAGGTGCAGTGAACATGTTCGTACAGTCAAATGTCGTTTAATTTTGGGATTCGATGCTTTAATGATCAAACTATGATGGATAACTTTGCGAGGTTTGTAATAAAGACTTGCGTTCTTGTGGATTAAGAAATATTTAAGAGGCTGCATTTATTCGTACAAACGTGTATAGAACTAGATGGACATGCGAGCTTCGCCTCGCCGCCTGTATGGCGTAAACATTTTAGCCTTGTTTGATTTTTTTTCTTGTTCTGTGTTGCTGCATGGTTATTTGGAGTACCTTAAGCTGATCCAGTCATACCGAGATTCTAAATGATATATAGCAGGTCTTGGCCTTGATATATCAAACCATGACCATCAATACTTGCCGGAGTGAGTAGCAGTTCATACTATAACAGGCACAGCCTATTAAGTGATTTATTATGAAAAATAGAGTAATACCAAAGAATGGGAACCATATGTATCAACATACCAACCTAGATCACCCATGAGAAAGAGGAAACCATTAATTTAGAGGTGCAAGGGTGAAGAGCATTCGTAAGATAAGGCAGCCTTTTTGACTATCGATATTACCGCACACATTCTAAAATAACTCAGAGGTTTAAGGATAAAAGACATTCATAAGATAAGGCAGTCTGTTTGACAACATAGCCAGGGTGCATGTCAACTATCTAGGAGCAGGAATACAAATAACAATAAAAACGTACGATGCATGCTATTTGGCATAATACAAACATGTATTTTATTTTCACCACGATATAGATCAGCATACAAACTCAAGACACAAACTCAACAATTTCTACACTTGTTTTTTTCAGCTTCTAAGACACAAAGGAAGTTAAAAGTTAGTTACAGGTACCATAGACATACAACCCAGCAAAACCTTATTTTCAGAATTGAGGTACAACTCAGCGTAACTCCCTAATACTTCTGAACAGAGTGCCTAATCACCTCAGGCGACGCGGATGGCGGGCATCTAAGCTCGTCACTCAAGAGGATAGAAGCCCGCTGCAGCTTCGTCGCCGGGGTTGACGAGGAGCATTTACAGCAGATAAGTGTACCCAAACTATAATGATGATCCTAGATAAACTCATAACATGAAAGAATTACAGAGAAGACTAACCAATCCAATTGATCTTGTTCATGTTTTTTCTCTTAAAATTTCTCAATGCCAAATTTCACCTGCAACAAAAAAATGTCGCTTGCAAAGGTGCCGCCACGGCACACGACGGCAAGAGCCTGCCGCCACAGCCAGCGATGACATGTGCCACGTGTCGCCTGGGGGCGCTGTCGCCACGCTGGAGGTGGTCATTTCTGCCAATTGCACTTACAGGTGGTGACAGGGTATTAACTTGTCAATGCCTACGAATTGTAGACTAGGGTTTAGTTAGATGTAGAGGGCAAGTAGATCTCGAAGGTTTCAGCCGAAAAGTACTCGACGAATATAAAACTAGGGTTTGAGAGACAATGATTCGATGCTTTCTTTGTCCCTCGACTCCCCCTTATATAGGAGGTGGAGTCGAGAGATTCGTCTTGTACAAGTTACAGAGTCCGGGAGGGTTTACAACTCATCCCGCAAGATTACAAACATCATCTCTATTACAATTCTAACTTTCCTTAATATCAACTTGGGCTTCCGAATCTTCATATTCTTCGGGTCGTGGGCCTTCAGTAAACTCAGGGTACTATCTTCGGCAGGCCCATTGGGGATGCCTATGTCAGTAGCCCCCGAGATTTTGCTTGAATCGTAGAGTCGGGGAAAATCTCCACTGTTTATATTTACTCGACAACTTTAAACTTTTCTGTATTTCTTCATATGAATTTCTATATTGTACAGGGATAATGGTAATTGGGGCTAGTTCATCTGACGGATCAGGTACTAGTTAACTGCTCTAGTGGCAATCCGCAAAAACCTACTTCAAGATCACGTCCCCGGACATGATCTCGGGATCTTGGTGTAAACTTCGACAGGTGCCGCTTAAGGTCTTACCATTCTGTCGAGTCCCAGTTATATTTATCGGGTACCTAACGCGTCCGTTAGGATTTTTCTTCGTATCTGTTGATACGGATAGAAGTAGCAAACCGACGTCAGAGACGGCGCCACGCCACACAGAACGGATCTGGGGTCTTACCTTCGCAAATTTGCGGCATTCAGAAATTGTTCGCAACTTTGGCGTTCTGAGAATATATTGTCGAGTGCTTATTCGGCTGTTGGAATGACACATTTTATTGAGTCAACGGATGACTTATATTGCTCTCCCGATGGGAGTATATGTAGAGTTACTTATAACTCGAAATATACTCTCTTGTTCTTCTATCTCTTTTTTTTTATATAATTTCATCGGGCACGCGAACAGCGTTCCCGATGGGAGTAGCCCCCGAGGCTACAGCCAAGGACTTGTACTTGGGTGTAGGCTCCACGCCTTATGCCGCTATATTTTCTTTTTCTCCCGATATTTTCAAATCTCTCGGGTGCGCGAACAGCGCTCCCGATGGGAGTAGCCCCGAGGCTATGAACAAATATTTGTATTTGATCATAGGCTCCCACCATTTCTATTTTGTCTTTCTCGAATTTTTCAATTTTCCAAAGTAGCCCCCGAGCATTTGATCAAAAACTTGTATTTGATCAAAGGCTCTCCAATATTTTTACCGTCGCCACTTTTATGAAGCTGTTGAGTCGAATTTTTTTTCTTGCCAAAGTGATGTCATTGCTGATGATAGCCACGACCTTAATTCCTGGAAATTACGAGATGCTCCCTCTCGCTGCCTTGCGGGCCCAATTTTCGCATTATATTGACACGTCGTGGAAGTGGGGGACACACGTTCTCCACTTTTTCTGGCGCACGCACTGTAACTCCATCAAGGTGAAATTACTTTTTACCCCTGTTCCACTTGTACATCATCTGCCACAGACTTTTTCCATCCAACGGTGCGCCGCTTCGCCGCACCTATATATAAGATCCCCTTCTTCTTCCTGAAGAAAAAGGAACCCGCTACTTTCCTTGCTCTTGCCAAGGAGTTCAATCCACCAGAAGATCTTGGACTGAAGATGCGCCAAGAGAATATGAGGATTGCTGTGGAAAGCACTGTCGCCTTAGTTGAAGACAGCCAGCAAACCATCGACTGGACTAAAGTGGGCGACACACAAGAGATGGAGACCACTAAGTGGCGATCATTGATCAAGGCTGCGAAGCCCCACACGAAGAAAATTCTTGCCTATCTTGGAATCAAGCCAACTTCAACTCCTAGCTCGTCGAAGCCGGAGGTCTAGTTGAATGCCCTGTCTTTTCTTTTCTTTATTTTCTGTTTCTTTAGATATTGTCGCCACAGTGGTTTTGGCGACAATAGTCGTAGTATTCCTTTTGAAGAACTCCTCCTGTAATATCCTTGTACATTTCCTGAAGATCAATGGAATTCTTATCTTGCGTGATTATTTGATGTTGAAATTTTCTTTTCCAGTTGATATTTGATAACTACTCCGCCAATCCTTGTCCTGCCGATACTTCGCCTGCTTCTTCCTTCTCGAAGAAAACCCTTGTCGATGACAACCTTATCGAAGGTTCTTCAAGCAAACACTTGTCGCCCGATTTGCAAGAACTTCGCCAACAACTTCAGTCCATGAAAAAGCAAACTCTTGCGATGATGGAGCAATCTCGCAAAGCATCCGAAAAGGAGAAGATTGCTCTTCGACAAGCTAAAGAAGCCATAACTCCTTGTTCAAGATTCTTATGTTGTCACCAATCTAGGCTCCTTTATCGACGTTGCTGCTGAAGATGAAAGGGTAAATGCAAGGAAAAATCTTCTCGTCAACCTTTCTCTTGACCATGGTTCTTTATTCTGGGCCACTCCTGAGCGGACCCGACAAATTGTTAGGTTTCAAGACCGTGCCTGTCAGGTTCGCGAGTTCCTTGATTTCTGCATCAGGACATTGACTTTGGTTTACAAGACGCTGTTCCCTCGAAATGAGGCACCCGACACTATTCTTGGGTTGTTGGAGAAGTTTCAAGATGCTCCTCGTATCCATCACTTTGTACGAGCTCAACTATCTTCTGGTGCCAGGTTTGCGATGATGATGATCAAAATCTGCTATCCCAAGTTTGACATGAGCCAAATTGTTACCAAGTGCTTAGCCAAGATGGCGAAGAGGAAGAGGGATGTCAGCAAAATTGATGATTATGTGACCCCTGTGGCAGAAGATATGATGGATGAACTTCTTCGGATGGACTCTGAATTCTTCGAAAGGGGCAGTTGTGCTGAACATAGTACTCGCCCTGCAAATACTGGACGGATGACCATAGATAATATATTGAGCCGGAATTGATTTTCCTGTCGATTTTCTTCAAATATGGCGCCCTGTATTGTTGCAAACATATACTATATTGTACAACTTAAAAATATTTCTATATTTTTTCTCAAGCCCCCGAGTGTTTCGGTGGAAAACCTTTTTGTTGTGTATGCGAGGCTGTAAACCAAGGCAACCAAATTTTTATTGAGGATACTATATTAACAGGTATAAGCCCCCGAGTATTTTGTTCCTTTGCTGATTGCTATTTTGTATTTTTCTTTTTATTTGGCGAGGTATTTGATACCAAGGCGAAATATTTTTTGCACATTGGATTTATCTATGTTGTGTATGTGCTGTAACTTCGAGGCGTAAGCCCCCGAGTATGTCGACGAGAAGATGTGTATCTCATCACTATATTTTATTATATTGCAGCACCGCGAGCCCGCCTCATTAAAAACCTTTCCAGCCCCACTCGGTGCCCTGAAAAGGAAAAGAGTGCGTCTGAAAACTCGCGGGCGTTTAAGTACATTGTATATTTACAAAGGAGGACTATATTTCGACTCTAGGCGTAGAAACGCTCGAGCTGCGCCACGTTCCGGGGGTTTTCTCGGGAACCCCTGTCTTCTTGTCTTTGATTACGTACGCTCCTCCTTCGATTACTTCGTGACGACGTAAGGGCCCAGCCATGGTGACTCGAGCTTTTCGGTACTTTGCTGGTTGAGCCGTAAGACCAAATCGCCCACCTGGAAAGATCTTGGCCGCAACCGTCGACTGTGGTAGTTTTTCAGGTCCTGCTGGTACTTGGTGACTCGTGAGAGCACTTCATCCCGAGCTTCATCGAGTGCATCTACGTCGTCCTCCAAAGCTCTTGTTGAAGTTTCTTCGTCATACTCGTGACTCTTGGGGAGTCATGCTCTATTTCGATCGAGTATCTGCCTCAGCTCCATGGACTAAAAAGAACGGAGTTTCTTGCGTGGCCGTATTTGGTGTTGTTCGAATACTCCACAAAACACTTGGCAATTCTTCTGGCCAAGTGTGTCGAGCTTTTTCAAGCGGTCCTAGCAGGCGCTTTTTAATACCATTGCAGATAATACCGTTGGCTTTTTCGACTTGACCGTTGGTTTGCGGGTGCCCAACTGACACAAAGTGCAATTTGATGCCTACTTCTGCGCAGTATGCCTTGAACTCCTTCGACGTGAAGTTACTGCCGTTGTCTATGACGATGCTGTGAGGTACTCCAAACCGAAAAACGATGCTCTTCACGAATTTTATGGCCGACGCTGCGTCTGGCGAATTTATCGGCTTTGCTTCTATCCACTTGGTAAATTTATCGACAGCAACCAACATGTACTCGTATCCTCCTGGCGAAGCTTTGTGTAATTTGCCTACCATATCAAGTCCCCATTGGGCAAAGGGCCAAGACAATTGTATTGGCATCAGCTCTGCTGCTGGGGAGTGTGGTTTTGCGGCGAATCTTTGGCACGCGTTGATGTCTACGGGAGCTTCTATTCTTGTAGACAGTGTTGGGCCTCCAAGAGCAGAGGTTTGTAGAACAGCAGCAAGTTTCCCTTAAGTGGATCACCCAAGGTTTATCGAACTCAGGGAGGAAGAGGTCAAAGATATCCCTCTCATGCAACCACTGCAACCACAAAGCAAGAAGTCTCTTGTGTCCCCAACACACCTAATAGGTGCACTAGTTCGGCGAAGAGATAGTGAAATACAGGTGGTATGAATAAGTAGTACCAACGGCACCAGGAAAAGTGCTTTGCCCGGGACGAGTAAACAAGCGGTAGTAACGCAGCGAGTAGTAACGCGATAAAAACGAGTAAACAAGCAGCGATAGCGATATTTAGGAACAAGGCCTAGGGATTAGACTTTCACTAGTGGACACTCTCAACATTGATCACATAGCAGAATAGATAAATGCATACTCTACACTCTTGTTGGATGATGAACACATTGCGTAGGATTACACGAACCCTCAATGCCGGAGTTAACAAGCTCCACAATAATGCTCATATTTTAGTAACCTTTAGTGTAAGATAGATCAAAAGACTAAACCAAGTACTAGCATAGCATGCACACTTGTCACCTTCATGCATATGTAGGAGGAATAGATCACATCAATATTATCATAGCAATAGTTAACTTCGCAATCTACAAGAGATCATGATCATAGCATAAACCAAGTACTAACACGGTGCACACACTTGTCACCTTTGCACACGTGCGGGAGGAATAAAACTACTTTAATAACATTGCTAGAGTAGCACATAGATAAATTGTGATACAAACACATTGCAATCATAAAGAGATATAAATAAGCACCTCACTATGCCATTCAACGGTGAATAAGTATTCACGTGAAATATAGCCTAAGAGACCCACACGGTGCACACACTCGTCACCTTTACACACGTGGGACAAGGAGTCTCCGGAGATCACATAAGTAAAACTCACTTGACTAGCATAATGACATCTAGATTACAAGCATCATCATATGAATCTCAATCATGTAAGGCAGCTCATGAGATTATTGTATTGAAGCACATAGGAGAGAGATGAACCACATAGCTACCGGTACAGCCCCGAGCCTCGATGGAGAACTACTCCCTCCTCATGGGAGCAGCAGCGGTGATGAAGATGGCGGTGGAGATGGCAGCGGTGTTGATGGAGAAGCCTTCCGGGGGCACTTCCCCGCTCCGGCAGGCTGCCGGAACAGAGACTCCTGTCCCCCAGATCTTGGCTTCGCGATGGCGGCAGCTCTGGAAGGTTTTCCGTATCGTGGTTCTTCGCATCAGGGTTTTCGCGACGGAGGCTTTAAATAGGCGAAGAGGCGGCGCAGGAGGGTCGAAGGGGTGGCCACACCATATGGCGGCGCGGCCAGGGCCCGGGCCGCGCCGGCCTATGGTGCAGGGGCCCGGTGCCCCCTCTCGGTCCTTCCCGGGTGTTCGGATGCTTCCGGTGAAAATAGGAACACGGGTCTTCGTTTCGTCCAATTCGAGAATATTTCGTTACTAGGATTTCCGAAACCAAAAATAGCGAGAAAACGAGAGCGGCACTTCGGCATCTTGTTAATAGGTTAGTTCCGAGAAAATGCACGAATATGACATAAAGTGTGCATAAAACATGTAGGTATCATCAATAATATGGCATAGAACATAAGAAATTATCGATACGTCGGAGACGTATCAAGCATCCCCAAGCTTAGTTCTGCTCGTCCCGGCGGGTAAAACGATAACAAAGATAATTTCTGAAGTGATATGCCATCATAACCTTGATCATACTATTTGTAAACATATGTAGTGAATGCAGCGATCAAAACAATGGTAATGACATGCGTAAACAAGTGAATCATAAAGCAAAGACTTTTCATGAATAGTACTTCAAGACAAGTATTAATAAGTCTTGCATAAGAGTTAACTCATAAAGCAATAAATCAAAGTAAAGGTATTGAAGCAACACAAAGGAAGATTAAGTTTCAGCGGTTGCTTTCAACTTGTAACATGTATATCTCATGGATAATTGTCGGCATAGAGTAATATAACAAGTACAATATGCAAGTATGTAGGAATCAATGCACAGTTCACACAAGTGTTTGCTTCTTGAGGTGGAGAGAGATAGGTGAACTGACTCAACATAAAAGTAAAAGAATGGTCCTTCAAAGAGGAAAGCATCGATTGCTATATTTGTGCTAGAGCTTTTATTTTGAAAACATGAAACAATTTTGTCGACGGTAGTAATAAAGCATATGAGTTTTGTACATTATATCTTACAAGTTGCAAGTCTCACGCATAGTATACTAATAGTGCCCACACCTTGTCCTAATTAGCTTGGACTACCGGATCTTTGCAATGCACATGTTTTAACCAAGTGTCACAATGGGGTACCTCCATGCCGCACTGTACAAAGGTCTAAGGAGAAAGCTCGCATTTTGGATTTCTCGCTTTTGATTATTCTCAACTTAGACATCCATACCGGGACAACATGGACAACAGATAATGGACTCCTCTTTAATGCATAAGCATGTGGCAACAATTATTATTCTCATATGAGATTGAGGATGTGTGTCCAAAGCTGAAACTTCCACCATGATTCATGGCTTTAGTTAGCGGCCCAATGTTCTTCTCTAACAATATGCATGCTCCAACCATTAAGGTGGTAGATCTCTCTTACTTCGAGACAAGACGGACATGCATAGCAACTCACATGATATTCAACAAAGAATAGTTGATGGCGTCCCCAGAAGCATGGTTATCGCACAACAAGCAACTTAATAAGAGGTAAAGTGCATAAGTACATATTCAATACCACAATAGTTTTTAAGCTATTTGTCCCATGAGCTATATATTGTAAAGGTGAATGATGGAATTTTAAAGGTAGCACTCAAGCAATTTACTTTGGAATGGCGGATAAATACCATGTAGTAGGTAGGTATGGTGGACACAAATGGCATAGTGGTTGGCTCAAGGATTTTGGATGCATGAGAAGTATTCCCTCTCGATACAGGGTTTAGGCTAGCAAGGTTATTTGAAACAAACACAAGGATGAACGGTGCAGCAAAACTCACATAAAAGACATATTGTAAACATTATAAGACTCTACACCGTCTTCCTTGTTGTTCAAAACTCAATACTAGAAATTATCTAGACCTTAGAGAGACCAATTATGCAAACCAAATTTTAGCAAGCTCTATGTATTTCTTCATTAATGGGTACAAAGTATATGATGCAAGAGCTTAAACATGAGCACAACAATTGCCAAGTATCACATTATCCAAGACATTATAGCAATTTACTACATGTAGCATTTTCCAATTCCAACCATATAACAATTTAACGAAGAAGAAACTTCGCCATGAATACTATGAGTAGAGCCTAAGGACATACTTGTCCATATGCTACAGCGGAGCGTGTCTCTCTCCCATAAAGTGAATGCTAGGATCCATTTTATTCAAACAAAACAAAAAACAAAAACAAACCGACGCTCCAAGCAAAGTGCATAAGATGTGACGGAATAAAAATATAGTTTCAGGGGAGGAACCTGATAATGTTGTCGATGAAGAAGGGGATGCCTTGGGCATCCCCAAGCTTAGATGCTTGAGTCTTCTTGAAATATGCAGGGATGAACCACCGGGGCATCCCCAAGCTTAGAGCTTTCACTCTCCTTGATCATAGTATATCATCCTCCTCTCTTGACCCTTGAAAACTTCCTCCACACCAAACTCGAAACAACTTATTAGAAGGTTAGTGCACAATAAAAATTAACATGTTCAGAGGTGACACAATCATTCTTAACACTTCTGGACATTGCATAAAGCTACTGGACATTAATGGATCAAAGAAATTCATCCAACATAGCAAAAGAGGCAATGCGAAATAAAAGGCAGAATCTGTCAAAACAGAACAGTCCGTAAAGATGGATTTTATTAGGCCACCAGACTTGCTCAAACGAAAATGCTCAAATTGAATGAAAGTTGCGTACATATCTGAGGATCATGCTCGTAAATTGGCTTAATTTTCTGAGCTACCTACAGGGAGGTAGAGCCAGATTCGTGACAGCAAAGAAATCTGGAACTGCGCAGTAATCCAAATCTAGTACTTACTTTACTATCAAAGACTTTACTTGGCACAACAAAACTCAAAACTAAGATAAGGAGAGGTTGCTACAGTATTAAACAACTTCCAAGACACAAATATAAAACAAAGTACGGTAGCAAAATAACACATGGGTTATCTCCCAAGAAGTTCTTTCTTTATAGCCATTAAGATGGGCTCAGCAGTTTTAATGATGCACTCGCAAGAAATAGTATTTGAAGCAAAAGAGAGCATCAAGAGGCAAATTCAAAACAAATTTAATTCTAACATGCTTCCTATGCATAGGAATCTTATAAGTAAACAAGTTCATGTAGAGCAAAGTAACAAGCATAGGAAGATAAAACAAGTGTAGCTTCAAAAATTTCAGCACATAGAGAGGTGTTTTAGTAACATGAAAATTTTTACAACCATATTTTCCTCTCTCATAATAACTTTCAGTAGCAACATGAGCAAACTCAACAATATAACTATCACATAAAGCATTCTTATCATGAGTCTCATGCATAAAATTATTACTCTCCACATAAACATAATCAATTTTATTAGTTGTAGTGGGAGCAAATTCAACAAAGTAGCTATCATTATTATTCTCATCATCAAATATAGGAGGCATAGTATAATCATAACAAGCTTTATCCTCCATAGTAGGTAGCAACAAAAGACCACTATCATTATCATCATAAATAGGAGGCAAAGTATCATCAAAGAAAATTTTCTCCTCAATGCTTGGGGGACTAAAAAGATCATGAAAACCAGCTTCCCCAAGCTTAGAAGTTTCTACATTATTATCAACAATGGTGTTCAAAGCGTTCATACTAATATTACTACCAGCATGCAAATAAGATTCCATAGGTTTTTTAATTTTCGCATCAAACAATCCATGTTTTAAATCAGGAAATAGAATAAGAAGCTCATTGTTGTCCATTATGCCAAACTAGTGTAAACAAGAAACAAAAAGATGCAATTGCAGGATCTAAAGGAAATAGCTTCGAGCACACACACAACGGTAACGAGAAAAGTACTTATACACGGGACCGGAGTATGAGAGCCTTTTTACCTTTCCTCCCCGGCAACGGCGCCAGAAAAGTGCTTGATGTCTACAGGAGCTTCTATTCTTGTAGACAGTGTTGGGCCTCCAAGAGCAGAGGTTTGTAGAACAGCAGCAAGTTTCCCTTAAGTGGATCACCCAAGGTTTATCGAACTCGGGGAGGAAGAGGTCAAAGATATCCCTCTCATGCAAACACTGCAACCACAAAGCAAGAAGTCTCTTGTGTCCCCAACACACCTAATAGGTGCACTAGTTCGGCGAAGAGATAGTGAAATACAGGTGGTATGAATAAGTAGTAGCAACGGCACCAGAAAAGTGCTTTGCCCAGGACAGTAAACAAGCAGTAGTAACGCTGCAGTAGTAACGCAGTAAAACAGTAAACAAGCAGCGATAGCAGTATTTAGGAACAAGGCCTAGGGATTAGACTTTCACTAGTGGACACTCTCAACATTGATCACATAGCAGAATAGATAAATGCATACTCTCACATTGCGTAGGATTACACGAACCCTCAATGCCGGAGTTAACAAGCTCCACAATAATGCTCATATTTTAGTAACCTTTAGTGTAAGATAGATCAAAAGACTAAACCAAGTACTAGCATAGCATGCACACTGTCACCTTCATGCATATGTAGGAGGAATAGATCACATCAATATTATCATAGCAATAGTTAACTTCGCAATCTACAAGAGATCATGATCATAGCATAAACCAAGTACTAACACGGTGCACACACTTGTCACCTTTGCACACGTGCAGGAGGAATAAAAATACTTTAATAACATTGCTAGAGTAGCACATAGATAAATTGTGATACAAACACATTGCAATCATAAAGAGATATAAATAAGCACCTCACTATGCCATTCAACAGTGAATAAGTATTTTGTGAAATATAGCCTAAGAGACCCACACGGTGCACACACTGTCACCTTTACACACGTGGGACAAGGAGTCTCCGGAGATCACATAAGTAAAACTCACTTGACTAGCATAATGACATCTAGATTACAAGCATCATCATATGAATCTCAATCATGTAAGGCAGCTCATGAGATTATTGTATTGAAGCACATAGGAGAGAGATGAACCACATAGCTACCGGTACAGCCCCGAGCCTCGATGGAGAACTACTCCCTCCTCATGGGAGCAGCAGCGGTGATGAAGATGGCGGTGGAGATGGCAGCGGTTTTGATGGAGAAGCCTTCCGGGGCACTTCCCCGCTCCGGCAGGGTGCCGGAACGGAGACTCCTGTCCCCCGGATCTTGGCTTCGCGATGGCGGCGGCTGCGGAAGGTTTTCCGTATCGTGGTTCTTCGCATCGGGGTTTTCGCGACGGAGGCTTTAAATAGGCGAAGAGGCGGCGCGGGAGGGTCGAAGGGGTGGCCACACCATATGGCGGCGCGGCCGGGGCCCGGGCCGCGCCGGCCTATGGTCCGGGGCCCGGTGCCCCCTCTCGGTCCTTCCGGGTGTTACGGATGCTTCCGGTGAAAATAGGAACACGGGTCTTCGTTTCGTCCAATTCGAGAATATTTCGTTACTAGGATTTACGAAACCAAAAACAGCGAGAAAACGAGGAACTGGCACTTCGGCATCTTGTTAATAGGTTAGTTCCAGGAAAATGCACGAATATGACATAAAGTGTGCATAAAACATGTAGGTATCATCAATAATATGGCATAGAACATAAGAAATTATCGATACGTCGGAGGCGTATCACGCGTCACTGAGTTCGTACTATCTCTTTTGCATCCTCGATTGCTGTCAACCGATAAAATCCAGCCCGAAAAGCCTTTTCTCGCAATAGCTCGATCGCTCGCGTGGTGACCACATATTCCCTCGTGTACATCCTTTAAGATTATTCTTCCTTCTTCGGGTGTAACACACCTTTGCAGCACTCCCGAAATACTGCGCTTGTATAACTCCCCTTTGACCACTGTGAAGGCTTTGGATCGTCCAATAAATCGTCTTGCTTCAATTGGGTCGTCAGGTATTTCTTTCCGTAGGATATACGATATGTATGCTTGCATCCATGGAATTTATACCATCATCACCAGCTCCTGATCCTCTTCTTCATCTCGAACTTCTTTGTGAGGTGCCGAAGTTTTCTGTTCCTTCGTCTTCTTCTGCGCCTTTGTCTTTGTAGATCTTTCGGCTATTTCTTCCCAAAACACCCCTGGCGGGATTGGGAGGCACTGTGACCCGATATTTGCGAGAACGTCGGCTTCATCATTGCTCAGCCTACTAATGTGATTTACTTCGCATCCATCGAACAGCTTCTCAAGCTCGTTGTACACCTCCTTGTATGCCACCATGCTTGTCATTGATCGCGTCACATTGGTTCATAACTTGCTGTGCTACCAATTGTGAGTCGCCAAAGATTTTTAGTCGAGTCGCGCCGCAGGCTTTCGCCATCTTCATCCCATGTATAAGGGCTTCATATTCTGCCTCATTATTAGATGCGTTTGGGAACGTCATCCGCATGACGTATTTCAATTTGTCGCCTTCAGGTGATATGAGTATCACCCCTGCTCCAGCTCCTTCTAACCTTTTGGACCCGTCGAAGTTCATAGTCCAGGTTCTCGATAAATCCGGAGGTCCTGTGTTTTGCAACTCCATCCACTCTACGATGAAGTCTGGTAAAATTTGTGATTTTATTGCCTTTCTTTTTTCATACGTGATGTCCCGAGGAGAAAGTTCTATTCCCCAAAGGGAGACACGGCTCGTAGCTTCGGATTATTGAGTATGTTGGATAAAGGCGCCTCATTGACCACTATTATCGGATGCGCCGAAAAATAATGGCGCAATTTTCTTGCGGTTGTGAATACTCCATATGCTAGCTTTTGGTACTTGTGGGTACCTCTGTTTTGAAGGCGATAATACTTCGCCGATGAAATATACCGGCCTCTGCACTCCATGGAGTTTTCCTTCTTCTTCTCTTTCGACAACTAGCGCCGTGCTGACCACCTGAGGTGTAGCCGCAATATATAACAGGAGCGGTTCTTTCTCTTTTGGCGCCACTAAAATTGGTGGTGTCGAAATTTTCCGTTTGAGGTCTTCGAAGGCCCTATCTGCATCTTCGTTCCACTGGAACTTCTCTCCTTGTTTGATTAAGGCGTAGAATGGTAGCGCCTTTTCTCCCAGCCTGGCGACGAATCTGCTTAAAGCTGCGACTCGCCCAGTTAACTGTTGTATTTCCTTCAACTTTGTTGGCTTCCTCATTGTTACGATAGCTTGGATTTTTTCGGGATTAGCTTCGATCCCTCTTGCTGAAACTAGGAACCCGAGAAGTTCTCCTGCAGAGACGCTGAAAGAACACTTCGTCGGATTAAGTTTGAGGCAGAATTTGTCGAGGTTGTCGAAAGTTTCCTTCAAGTCCTCGATTAATGTTGCCCCCTTTTTTGATGTGATGACGACGTCGTCGATGTATACTTGTACATTTTTCCCAATCTGTGTTGCTAAGCACTTTTGCATCATCCGTTGATATGTTGCTCCCGCGTTTTTCAACCCGAAAGGCATTGTTTTGTAACAAAATACGCCATACGGTGTGATGAACTCTGTTTTAGCTTCGTCATCTTCTTTTAATCTGATCTGGTTATAACCAGAATATGCGTCCAAGAAGTAAAGATGTTCACATCCTGCCGTGGAGTCGATAATCTGATCGATCCTTGGGAGGGGAAAGTGATCCTTTGGACAATGTTTATTGAGGCACGTAAAGTCGACACAGATGCGAAGGACTTTCGTGTTTTTCTTCGGCACCATCACTGGGTTAGCTACCCAAGTGGCCTCGGTAGATATTTCTTTGATGAAACCAGCTTCTCTAAGTCGATCAATTTCTGACAGCATGGCTTTGCGATTTGGTTCCGAAAAACGCCGCAAAGGTTGTTTGATTGGTCTCGCTATTGGATCCAAGTTTAGGTGGTGCTCGGCAAGTTCCCTGGGTACTCCTGGCATGTCAGCTGGACACCATGCGAAGATTTTCCAGTGCTCACGGAGGAACTCGACGAGCGCGCTTTCCTATGCGAGGTCCATGTTTGTTGCGATGGACGTCGTTTTCTTCGGATCTGTCGGGTAAATCTGCACTTCCTTAGAATCTTTTGCGGTATTGAAAGTTGATTCTTTGTTGGGCCTCCCTATGTCTGGCAGCACATCATAATCAGTCATGAGCCTTGACGCTACGTACTCTGCCTGCATCCCGAAAGTTTCTGATAGTCGATGAAAATCTTTGTCGCATTTATCGGCCAGCGCGAAGCTTCCTTTGACTGTGATTGGCCCCTTAGGTCCAGGTAACCTCCAAAGCAAGTACGTGCAATGTGGTACCGCCATAAACCTAGCGTATGCTGGTCGCCCCAACAAAGCGTGATACTGTGACGGGAAATCCACAACTTCGAATTCCAACCTTTCTATCCTGTAATTTTCTCGGGTCCCGAACTGAACGTCGAGATTGATCTTCCCCAGCGGAAAACTTGGCTTCTCCGGTGTGATACCGTGGAGACGTGTGTCGGTTGGTTTCAAATTTGCGAGGGAAATATTCATCTTCCTTAGCGTATCTGCGTACATAAGGTTTAAACTGCTGCCGCCATCTATAAACACTCGAGATACGTCAAATCCCGCAATTACTTGCCGAGTAAGATAAGTGCTTGACTGCCCTGGTCGAGGAACTTGCTTGTGGATGATCAGCTATTGTAAAGCCAATATCTTGCCCGGACCGGTTAAGGTATTCGATCGTTGGTGGTGGCATCTTCTCCGCCATAAACACTGTCGCGAGATTACTTTCGAGCTCTATTTGATGGCCTGCCTTTACGAATCATCGAGACCGCTCCGTTAGAGTTAGGATCAACATAGGGCGGTGGAGCAGGTGCTGCCGCTATTCACGAGCTGATGTCGATTTTCATCCGTAATCGCGGGAGGAGGTGGCAAGTGAATCTCACTCCTAGGTCCTTGAGGATTTACGTGCGCTTGCCTGAGCATTTGCATGTCCTGCCCATCTTAACATTGTCCGGAAGTTTCGGCAATCCTTTTGCAAGTGTCCCGACTTGTCTTTTTCCATTGCTTGTCGAGAAAGAAGTGCATCGACACGGCCCGTTCATCATCTCTTCGGGGGACACAAAAGGTCTTTGGAACCTTGGCCCGGTATTTTGCCTATTGTTTCGGGAGTCATCTCTATTATCGCCTCGCTGTTCGTTGCTCCTCTGGTAATCATCTCTGTTGTTTCCTCCAGTGTTTGCTCGAAAGCCGGCCGAAATTTGCCCGGGAGTATCATAACTCGAGTCATCGCCGCGGAAATCGTCGCCTACTTTGATAATTTCGGCTGCGGTCCTCCTCTGGTGATCTATGCCGTTTGTTGTGAACGGCATCTTCTCCATCTGCCCATCTTTTTGAAATCTCCATTAATGCGGATACTGTCTTTGGATTGGTCCTGCCCAAGTCCTCGACAAAATCTCCTCGCCGGATTCCTGCGACAAACGCGTCTATTGCCCTCTCGTCAGATATATTCTCTGCCGAGTTTTTAATGATGTTCCATCTTTGGATATACTTTCTCATTGGTTCGTCTGGCTTTTGTCGACATGACCTCAACTCCTCTAGCGATGCAGGTTTTTTGCAGGTGGAGCGAAAGTTCTTGACGAAAACATCCTCAAAACTGTCCCAGCTATCGATAGATCCTGGAGGAAGTTTCTTTATCCAGGATCGCGCGGCTCCACTCAGGTGTATCTGAATACTTTGCATAGCTGTTGCTCTGGTCCCCCCCTGTGAGTTTCACCGTTTCTAGGTAATCGACTAGCCAATCCTCTGGATCTTCCAGGCCGTCAAATTTCTTGAAACTATCGGGCAATTTGAATCCCGAAGGGACTCGAGTTTTTCGGACTCTCCTTGTGAAGCATGGTAAACCGCACATGTCCTCGTCGTTTATTTACTGGAGAATGCCGATGTTCTCTTCTATTTTGCCGTGCTCTGTCCACCCTTGCTTGTGCTTGCTTGTGTCTCTTGCTCCACTTGTTCCTTCGGGAGGCTGCTGCTGTTGCTGTTGCCGCAGGTCGTGGACTATTTTGCCTTCTTGTTCCTTCGGGAGGTGTTGGTGCAAACGCCGTCCCCATGGCTCCAACTCCTGCCATTGCCATGTTGTACAGTGCTTCCCTTGGATCTCCTGGAGGTGGCCTTGATGCGAGGATAAAGGCCTGTGTCGCCATATACCCAGCTTCTGGTGTCTTGGGGATGATGTTTCCTCTCGTGTCTATCGACATAAAAGACGTGTCGAGGTTTTGAACCAAGTACTCTCTTTCTCCTTCAGGTATGTTTTGCAGCCTTGATCTTGCTCTGTTCCGAGCTTCTCTGTGGCTATCTCCCGAAGTTCCAGATTGTCGACTTAACTCCGCTCTTCGCCTCCTTGAAGCGGAGGCTGCATCCTTTCTTCTATTTAAAGCAGCTGTCTGTTTTTCCAATTCCCTTGCAGCTCGTGCGAGCCTATATTGATATGCTTGCAACTCTGCTGGCGTGGCTGTTGCAGCCATTGGTTCTGAGCTATCCATAGCTCTTGCGGCTCTATCCCATGCTGCCTGCGGGAGTTGAACTCTATCGCGAGGCTCAGGTCCGACGTATTTACTGCCTAAACCTTGTCGTAGATTAGAGGGATCGACGTATGGATTTCCCAGATCGTCAAAAGCCTCAGATGTTTCCTCTTGATCACGACTTGGCTCTCCGATGGCATAAATCTGATGGTATTTTGTATTCAGATCTGTGCTATGTTTGGTGACACCATCATAAAAATTGGCGAAGACCTTGCCCATTGTAGTGGATTTGTCGATGAAATCGAAGGCTGTCGACTGCTGCTCGAGTCATCGCTTATATAGGAGTCCGCGGATGACTCGAAGGACATGTCGGCGAAGATCTTGGCGATCTTTTCGCTTGCCCCGGTGCCGATGAAGCGTGGCGATGAAGTCTCTTCTTCGCCGACTCGATTGACGATGTTGAGTTCGAAAAGTCGGAATCGACCGCCGAGCAATCCCGACGAAATCGGAATTTCGAGACGATACGCTCCCTCTTTCCCGACGCGAAAGTGGAATCTTCCGAACGTCATCTCCAGAGGCTCCTCCAAATATGCATATGCATCCAAACGGGAGGGCGGGTGAGGAACAAAATCAACGAGACCAGTTTCGATCTGTTTACCTCTGTCCATGATGTTGCTTGCTGCGATGAAGTCGACGATCTTGAACGTGCCATCGAGATTAGCTCCTTGTCGCCTCTAGATCCCACAGACGGCGCCAATTGACAGGGTATTAACTTGTCAATGCCTACGAATTGTAGACTAGGGTTTAGTTAGATGTAGAGGGCAAGTAGATCTCGAAGGTTTCAGCCGAAAAGTACTCGACGAATATAAAACTAGGGTTTGAGAGACAATGATTCGATGCTTTCTTTGTCCCTCGACTCCCCCTTATATAGGAGGTGGAGTCGAGAGATTCGTCTTGTACAAGTTACGAGTCCGGGAGGGTTTCCAACCCATCCCGCAAGATTACAAACATCATCTCTATTACAATTCTAACTTTCCTTAATATCAACTTGGGCTTCCGAATCTTCATATTCTTCGGGTCGTGGGCCTTCAGTAAACCCAGGGTACTATCTTCGGCAGGCCCATTGGGGATGCCTATGTCAGGTGGTCCTTTTGTTGGATTATTAGGCAATTTCCGTATGAGATTAATTACCGAAAACAACATTACAGATGCACAAGCATACTTAACCATACACATCAGACTAAGCACATGCATCAGATCTGAACATGGAACAAGTAGCGAGTGCAAGATAGGAGAGGAAAAGCACGTACATAGCGACCGGGAAGGTCGCACCAGCAGCAGCAGCACCACCACCATGGGTATTGTTGATGTCGCCCATGGTGTAGTCAGATCTGTCGATGAAGCCGGCGATCCGTCGAAGAAGAGCACGAACAGTAGCGAGCAGTCGCGCCGAGACGCTCCCCAAAAACCTTATCGCCCGTCTCCCGGTGCAGGATCTCAACGGACGGAGTTTCGGAGGCCTGCTCTCCCGGACGGCTGTGCACGCAGTCGCCGGGATGGGGAAGACTAGAGAGTAGCGCAGCAAAAGGAACTTCGCGAGAGAGATGAACTAGAGAGTTCCGAGAACTGTGTATTTCTCTAGATCTGATCTGTCTCCTTGTATAGCCTGGGAAGCCGACCCGACCGCGTTGCCACGCGTAGGAAGCCAGGGACACGCGGCGAGCATGCACATGCAGGCCGACACGTACCCAACATAGTTGGTGCACCAAGCAAAAAGTTTAGGCTTCCTTGAGTGTGTATCGAACTCGAACTCGAGTCGCGAAACGCGACGTGCGTGCGTGACGAGGCGAGGCGGGGCGGGCGGAGGAGGAGGAGTGCGCGAGGGCTCTTTCTATTCTCACTCACTTGGAATGACTAGAACAGCAGCCCTTATATACCACTCCAACTCTCTCCCAACTAGCAATGTGGGACTAAACTTTGTCCCCTAAGGCTGTCCCAAGCTGCCAACGTGATGGGCCTTGAGATTTCAGGAATTGTAGACTATATGGGCTGCCTTCTTGGGCTGCAGCCCATCTACATTCAACAATCCCCCACCAGATCTCATATGCACATCAGATGACACATTAGTTTCATGCACTGTTTAATATACCTGCACTTCAGTGGAGACTGTTAAGTTGAACTTCCACCTAGGCAAGGTGCTACGCTTGACTATAACTGAACAATGGACTATGCCTTGAATTGTCAGTCTTTGTGCAGCAAGTTTCGCTCAATGCCGGCACGGTACTAGGGTACCATAGCCTTCCCCTCGGGTGGAGCTTATATGTCATACTCCTCGGTCTTTCATGAGCTTACTAGAGATTCACCCAAATCTCCCACACTATGACCAGTAGTGTCACTCATATAGGTGTGTTCTTCAAAAGATCACCCTGTAGGCCAGCGTCTTCGCTCATCAAGAGCCGCTTAGAACACATTAAGACATTGTCAACCTGCCTTACAGTAGCTATGAGAGAATTGCATCTGCAGCGGAGCGAGAGTATTAAATTTTATCTCAACTCAGTTACTCCGGTTTGTTTTCCCAGTTCCTACTTCATGGAATTTCCGATCACATAGGTTGGGTTACCCCCTCGGCAACTCAAGTGGGTCTCAAACCCATCTCCCTTGATGCAAGGTCTATCATATTTCTTGATAGTCCTTTTGTGAAAGGATCTGCCAGATTTTTAGCACTTTGGACATAATCCAATGCTATCACTCCGGAGTTCTTCAGTTTTCTGACAGACTTCAATCTCCTCTTGATGTGTTTGGAACTTTTCATATTATCCTTAGAACTTTTCACTTTGATAATCACAGTTTGATTATCACAGTTCATGAGGATGGCCGGTATCGGTGTTTCAACCATAGGCAAGTCCATCAAGAGCTCACGAAGCCATTCTGCTTCGACAGTAGCTGTATCTAATGCTGTGAGTTCTGCTTCCATAGTTGACCTCGTTAAGATGGTCTGCTTGCAAGACTTCCAGGAAACAGCGTTACCACCAAGAGTGAAAACATATCCACTTGTGGCTTTCATTTTAGCATCAGAAATCCAATTGGAATCACTATACCCTTCAAGTCCTCTTGGATACCCGGTATAATGAATTCCATAACTCATGGTTCCCTTTAGATAGCGCATCACTCTCTCAAGAGCATGTCAATGATCATCTCCCGGGTTGGCCACAAACCGGCTGAGTTTGCACACAGCAACCGAGATATCAGGCCTCGTAGCGCAAGCTAAATACATGAGTGAACCAATGATTTGAGAGTATCTTAATTGATCTCTAGTTGTCTTTTCATTCTTTCGAAGTAAAATACTAGGATCATAAGGTGTGAGAGAAGATTTGCAATCAGCATAGCCAAATCTGCTCAACACCTTCTCAACATAATGAGATTGCACAAGTGTAATCCCATTATTCCCATCTCTCAACAACTTGATGTTCAGTATAACATCAGCTTCTCCGAGATCTTTCATCTCGAAACATTGAGATAAGAAGGTTTTTACCTCCTCAATCACTTTGAGACTTGTCCCAAAAATTAGTATGTCATCCACATACAAACATAGAACAACTCCCTCACCCCCACCATGGCGATAATACACACATTTGTCGGCTTCATTGACAACAAAGCCCACAGATGTCAAAGTTCTTTCAAACTTCTCATGCCATTGTTTGGGTGCTTGTTTAAGACCATACAAAGATTTATTTAACTTACACACCTTTCTTTCTTGACCTTCTAGTACAAAACCATCAGGTTGTTCCATGTAACTTTCCTCGTCCAACTCTCCATTTAGGAAAGCCGTCTTAACGTCCATTTGATGAACGAGAAGACCGTGTGAGGCAGCCAATGACAACAGTACTCGAATGGTGGTCAATCTCGCCACAGGTGAGTAGGTATCGAAGAAATCTTCGCCTTCCTTTTGGGTATAGCCTTTGGCTACAAGCCGAGCTTTATACTTCTCAATAGTACCATCAGCTCGAAGCTTCTTCTTAAATACCCATTTACATCCTACAGGTTTGCACCCATAAGGACGCTCAGTTAACTCCCAAGTTCCATTAGCCAAGATGGAATCCATCTCGCTTTGAACCGCTTCCTTCCAGTAGTGCGCATCGAGGTGATGCAAGAGCTTCGAAATGGTAGTGGGAGTATCATCCACAAGATACACAATGAAATCATTACCAAAAGACTTTGCGAGTCCTTTGTCTCTTACTCCTTGTGGGAGCTTCATTGTCATCTTCATCGGAATCTGAACTCTCATCATCGGATTCGTCATCGGACTCCATAGGAGTTTCATGTATTGGATCGGATTCCCAACTAGACATGCCATGCATATCTCTCATAGGAAATATATCCTCAAAGAATGTAGCATCTCTTGATTCAAAGATGGTGCCAACATTCATGTCATCCACTCCAGATTTCACCACAAGAAATCTAAAAGCAATGCTATGGGCAGCATAGCCAATAAAGACACAGTCCACGGTTTTTGGTCCAAGCTTTCGCTTTTTGGTGATTGATACGTCTCCGACTGTCGTCGTGGTGAACGGACAGATGCCATAGGATGGCTTAAGTTGGGGCCGAATGGACGCAAGAGGATTCGGGGGAGGGTTTGTGACTAGATGGGATGAACTTCCGGATGGTTTCCTCAAGAACTTAGCCAAGGCTAGAGGTTGAAGAAGAAAGACATAAGGAAGAACTCGCTCTAGATCATCATCTTTATTGATCTCAACAGGCTACAAGTTTCTCAGTACAAGTTCTTCTGTGTTCATGCGCGTCTCTCCTAAGAAGGGCTGCCCCCTCTCCTTATATAGGGGAGAGGTGGCTTACAGGGCAAGAAACCCTAATGGCATCTTTGACTAGACAAACTACTTTACAAAGCTACTTTAATCATAGAAGACACCGGAGTCCTCTTTAATCGGGGATGCGACGTCCTCCGGCTTCTTTGACCGTCATCCTTCTCTTTATCGTCAGCCCTTCGTCTAAAGTTACTTTGCTTAGCTCATCTTTGTCTTCTAGCTACTGGAGAGAATCTTTGACCGAGTCCTGCCGACCTTCTCGTTCTTCGGTGGCCCGGTATCTTCTTACCCGGTTCCGGCATACCCCTCTTGGGGATACCGGCTTAGCTCCACTTAGCTAAGTTCTTATCTTTAAGTTCCGGTACGAACATTAAACCGGTATCTTGATGGCTCAAACCATCCGGTTTGGCATGCCTTTGGCGGGGGTCATCCCCCCAACATTAGTCCCCGAAAGCTTGGTATAGTACGGCGGATCCTACCCAACGGACCATGCCGGGTTCTTTCTTTTAAGATACCGGTTTAATCTATCCGGCCTTAGGCTTGGATCCGGCATCTTTGCCCAGATCATCGCTATCTCTTCTCCTTAAGGCACTATCCGGTGTCTTACCCTCCGGCATCTTAGTCATTAAACGCCTCCTCGGCGACGTCGAGAATATCTCGGGCCCCGCGTCTGTCAGTGACATGCGCACTGTAACTGACATGCCAGTGTCAGGGGTCACTTCGCTTCGACTCCCGCGCGTCCATTTAATGCACCGCTGCGGATCCCACTAGCCGTTTTGGATCCCGTGTGCACCTCCGTGTGGCCTCCCCTTTTTCCTGCGTGTACCTCTTGGCCACGTGGCGGCCCGTGGCGCAAACCGTCGCGGGCCGCGAGGCGAACCGCCGCGGCCCAGCGGTTTTCAGGCCCACCTTCTCTCTCCTTTATAAGCACAACTGCCCCTTCTTCTTCCTCTTCTCCGCATTCCCCTACCTTCGCGCATAGTGCTCCTCGCCTCGCGCCTTCGCCGCTGCGTTTCGCCGCCGAGCTCCGCCGCCCGGCGAACCTTCGATCTTGCTTCGCCGGACGCTGCCAGACTTCGTCGCGCAAAGAACTTCTGCAGCGCCTCTGCCCCTGCCGCGACATTGGTGCTTCCTCGAGCTTCTTCTCGCCTCGCCGCCGACGGACTACCTCGCCGGCCTTTGGCTCGTCGCTCCTCCGGCGAACGTCTTCCTCATCTACTCCGCCGCCTCAGGTTAGGCCTAATCTGGATTCACTCCTCTTTTGCTTGCTTTCTAGATCTCAACTCGGTAGTGTATTTACTTCTTCTTTTTCTTGCTTTTTCTCTCTTTCGTAGATCTTCACGCGGGGGTATATTGTGGGATTCTTGTTTCTCCTTGCCGAACTCCATGTCTAGTACGGAGTCCTCTACTTCTTCTTCTGCTTCTTCCTCTGCCAGCCGGTGTAGCAGATCTTCCGACGGGCTTACCGCTGATCTTGCTCAGATGGATGCTGAGTCCGGTAGCAATCGTGCCTCCGGTAGCAACCCTGCCTCCGGTAGCAATCGCGCATCCGGTAGCTCTAGCGAAGGTTCCGGTATGGATTCTTCCGGTATCACCCGTGGGGCCTGGATGGGCTCCAACGTCACTAAGTTCGAGATTGACTGGTTATACCGGTCCAGGAGGATTCCGGAAGGAGTGTCCTGCCGGCTTCCTCGCGACGAAATCAAACCGGTGCCCGAACCCGGTGAACGAGTTGTCTTCCTCGCTCACTTTGAGCGCGGCTTCGGCCTTCCTGCCTCCGATTTCTTTCGACGTTTCCTTGATTTCTACGAACTTCAACCTCATCACCTTCCTGCAATGCCATTTTCTACCTCTCTTGCTACGCCACCTTCATGGAGGCTTACATCGGCATTCGTCCCACTCGTGAGACGTTCGCCCGCGTCTTTGCTCTTCGGATCAATTCCGTTCAGGGCAAGGATATTCCCAAACCCAAACCCCCGTTCAATGCGGGTCTTGCATCATTGGCTCCCGTCAAGGGAGCCCCTTTTAAGTTCTCCGGTCTCGAGTCATGCCGGCTATGGCAAGGGACCTTTTTCTATGTGAAGAACAAGGGCGCCCGGACCTCATCAACTTGCCGCCCTTCAATCCGGCGCCGCCTTCGAGGGCCAAGCTGGAGCTACAATCCGAAGGACTCTCATATCGAGACCAACCGGATTATACGCTTTATGAAACAAGCGATGAAGGATACCAACATACTGCTACGATGATATCATCCGCGCCTTTATCTCGCGCCGGGTGCTTCCGCTCAAGCGCCGCATGCACAAGATGAGCGAGATGTATGGTCCCGGTGATCCTACAAAGATCACCGGAATTCCTCTTAGCAAGAAGGACGTTGTCCTCAAGGCCGGCCAGATGCGTCGGACCGCCATGCCGGAGGATTGGGAATGGGGACTTCGGCCTCTTAGTTCCACTAACCCCCCGACCCAAGAAGTAAGAAATTACACAACTCGGGTCGGCGTTCAGATAACCTTTTCATTGTGATTAACCTTTTTCTATCTTTCATGTTCTTTCAGGCCAAGGACCGTTTCCCCGGCATCTTATCGACCAGACGAGGCCACCGCCCGGAAGCGAGGTTTGGACAAGTTCGACCCCGACCCCGTCATCTCCTGGAAAGATGCGAAGATGGGCAAGACCGCAGCCTCGCGCCTTGGCGAGGTCCCCGCCGGAGCCCGCTGGTTCGTCCGACGACCTGACTATGTTTGAGGTAGCTTCTTTGTTTGATCTCTCATATTTTACCGTTCTTGATCCTCTGTAGATCCCTCCTCAACCGGTACCAATCCGCAGATTCACGAGCACGTGGCCCCGCTGGATGCCGAGGCCGGCAATGAGTTTGTGGACAAACTCATGGCCCACGGCCAGAAGAACAAAGCTCCGGCTTCAGACGCCGGCTCCAGCCATGCTCCTCCTGCCAAACGCCTCCGGACGGAAGTCGTTGGGGGAAAGCAAGTAGGCACGAGGCGTTACAAGGGCAAACAGATGCCTACTTCCTCCGGGTAAGACCTGTTTCTTTGCTTTTCTCGTTTCGTTGTGCCTAGTTCTTTTCCGGTTACTTTTTCCAATTCTCTCTTTTTCTCTTTTTCAGCCCTGCGCTCAAGCTTGGGCCCAGGTCTGATGATTCTGCCGGCTCCGCTGGGGCCTCAACTCCTCCTCCTCGCTCAAGCCCGACACCACCTGGTGCCGGCAACATCTCTGCCTCCCCTCCGGGGGGCACTACAAGTTCGGGGCGCGCGGCCCCCAAATCTCCTGACCACCGCGCGGAGGAGGACCTTACCTCCCCTCCAAAGACCCAAGATACCGGCGCCAGCAACATCGGCGCCGATGAAGAAGCTGCCGGGCGGTCGGAACCTTTGGTTCCTTCCGTCCAAAAAGAAAAGAAGAAGAAGAAGAAGAGTTCGCGCTCTTCCCCCTCCAAGGCCGTGCCGGAAACTTCCGCGCCGGCATCCTCCACCTTATCACCAGAAGCCGCGGCGCCTGACGCCACGCCAAATCCTCCGCCGGAAACTCCTGCGACGCCAACACCTCCGCCGAGCCAGGGACCGCTCGCAACCACGCCGATGCCGCCGCCGGCAGCCCCAAGACCATCAAGCGCCTCAAGCCGGGGGAGTCGCGCGGGAAGGCCGTGGAGGCGCTCAGCGGCTCGCGGTCCTTGGTGCTGCATGTCGGGCCTGCCGCCGCTGCGGTCTCGGAGAAACCTACCGGCCTGCTTGGCCGGATTACTTCGTTCAAGCGCAACGGCCGAGAGCTGGGGCACCTGCTGCCTTATGCGGAGCAGTGGAACGCCGCGGACATGTCCAAGGCGACCCGCGGCCTGGGCAAGGACCGGCTACCAATGCCAGATCCTGCCGGTGAGCGAAGCTCGGAGGAGCACTTCATGCGGCTACGCCGGGCCGTCAAGGAGGCTGGACGGTGCGTGGTTTGACGCCACGAACAACTTGATGGTAAGTTCTTCAAGGACTTGTTTCATCTCTTTGACTTACGTTGATTTCTCTTCTTCGGTTTTCTCATATCTTTTCTTGAAGTTTCAATGTTATGCCGGTTTCTCCCTTGCTTGAATCATATCCATTCTCCCAGGTCCCGAGTTTGGGGTTAAGAACTCTGTTCTTAGCGCTACACTTTACTTAGAAACGCGCGAAACCGGCATTGCCGGTCCCGAGTTTCGGGTTAAGAACTCTGTTCTTAGCGCTACACTTTACTTAGAAACGCGCGAAACCGGCATTGCCAGTCCCCGAGTTTCGGGTTAAGAACTCTGTTCTTAGCGCTAAACTTTACTTAAAAACGCGCGAAACCGGCATTGCCAGTCCCCGAGTTTCGGGTTAAGAACTCTGTTCGTAGCGCTAAACTTTACTTAAAAACGCGCGAAACCGGCATTGCCGATCCCGAGTTTCGGGTTAAGAACTTTGTTCTTAGCGCTAAACTTTACTTCTCACACTTGTCTCCTTTGAACGAGCACCGCGGACGCCGGAAGAAGCTCTTTGAGGAGCTCTTGTGGGAGCATCGGGACCTTGCGGAGGCTCACAGCCAATGCCAAGGTTAGTTTTCCTTTTTCGCATCCGGCATCTTTTGTATCGGAAAGTCTTATTTCTTACCAGCATCTTTTGCTTACTAGCTGTCCCGGAAGCTACCATCGAGACGCTCCAGGCCCAAATCACCACTCTTCAGGGTATCGTTTTTTCTTTTACGGTTAATCCGTTGTTTTCTTATCCATCAACTCTCGCTTTACCGACACTCTTCCTTCCGTTGTGTAGGCGAAAAAGAGCAGCTCATCCGGCAGCGGCGAGGAGGCCCTTGACGCCCGGAAAACTAGCTTCCAAGAGCTTAAGGAGCGAGGCTATGCGAGGCCCGACTCCAACATGAGCAAGAGCTGAAGGACGCCAAGGCCGCGGCCGGAGGCTAGGGCTGGCGAGAGGTCGTGGAGGATTCCTCGAACTCCAACGCCGTCGCTGATGACGGAGGCTGGAGGAAGAGAGGAAGGCGCGGAAGGCTGCGGAGCACCTTATTGAGGTCATGACCAGCGATCATAAAGAATATGATCGGCTGATTATGCGGATTGACGTCATTGTGCCTCCGTAAGTCTTTGTTTTGTCCCTTCTTTCGCTTATAAGCTTTACTTTCCGAAAATGCATCCGAGTTTCTTTTCCTTTCGGCAGACCGTTTTCCGGTATCTTAAGCTTACCTTCTGCCCTTCTTCTCGCAGAACACTTCCCGGACTCCCAGGCACACGCTGTGAAGAAGGTGATGGAGGATCGCGTGGCGCGGGAATTTCCCAACATGGACGCGCATTGGGATGGGTACGACTATCTAGTCGCCCTCTCTGCTCGTGTTCAACATATGCGTTCCGTGGACCGGCTTCTTGTCGACCTTCCGGACGTCGCCATCCACCTCTTCAAAGTGCCGTGGCACTGGGGAAGCCATGCCGGCTAACATGACCCTCACCGCCAACCGGCTTAAGGAGGCGGGACCGCGGATCCGCGAGTGGCGGTGCTGCTGCGGCTCGCGGCGGTGCTGATGTTGCGGCTGCGCTCCGCGTGCTCCTGGTATCCGGAGCTTGATCTGGACGCGCTCCTAGGCGTACGCGAAGGTGCTTCCACGGACTTGGACCCCGCTCTTACCGCGAAGCGGCAAGATCGGGCCTACCGGCTTGCCGAGTACGCCGATGTCCGCACCTTCATCCCTCCCCCTCCTGGTGTCACGGATTACCTCCTTGACGAGGAAGAAGAAGAGGGAGATGAGGATGAGGACGCGCCGCCGGAAGCTCCTGAGGCTAGCTCTGCTCCCCATGAAGCCCCTGAGACCGGCGCTGCTCCGCCTGACGCCCCTGCTGCCTGAACTATCACAAGTGTTACCTGCCCCTGCTTGCCTCACCAGAAAACTCGTTAAATTCCACCCCGGGATGCCGGGGTTTATGATGTAAAACTTTAAACCTGCTTTTGTTTGTGGCACAACAGTTTATGCCGGTATGTTATACCGGTGCTAATTATCTTATGTTTGCTTTAGCACATTTGCTCATGGTTTTGCTTTTATCCTGTACTGCAAAGATTTCTAGATCGTTTCCGCATCCAATTCGATGCATACTTGGTTCTTTTGCCTTGGCTCTGCCTGCCTTCTGCGGGCGTTCTTTGGCGTATGAGCACAAGGTTCTTTCACCAAAACAAGCATCTTCTTGAACTTAGAAATAACTCGAAATTTTTGCAAAAAACCGGTATAACCGGGGTTAGTTAAACTTTTCCGGATTGTTCTTTCCCGCTCGTCCTCTTCGCAGTTCATGTGCTTATCCCCTACCGGTTTATCTTGCTTGCCATGAAGCCGGTTTGCGGACAGCAGCGAGTCGAAGACTCCGGTAGGGTTTAGCACACTACTAAACCGGAAAGAAAAAACGTTCAATAAGCAACCGGTAAACTGAAAAAATAGACAAGTTACATGCAACTTTAGTGGGGTAGTCCCCGAGACTCATTCGAGGTTCCGACATCTTTTATTCATAGCAAATAAGGTACAAAAAGGAACTTCTTACACCACTACTTCAAGAGTAGAAAGGACGCAACAAGGCTACATTCCATGGACGCTTGGTCTCCTCTCCGGACCTGTCCGCCTTTCCTTTCTTCCATTCCTGTGCATCAATTAGGTAGTAGGCATCATTGTGGAGAGCCTTGCTCACAATGAAAGGCCCCTCCCACGGCGGGGAAAGCTTGTGCACTGCCTTCGGTGCGCTGCACCGGGCGTAGCACCAGGTCCCCTTCCCGGAACACTCTTGGATTAACCTTCCGGCTGTGATAGCGTATGAGGTTCTGCTGGTAAATGGCTGTTCTTGCCAAGGCCAGCTCTCTTGCTTCTTCTAGCAAGTCCACATCGTTCTCTCGAGCTTCCTTTACCTCTTCTTCGTTATAGAGTTGCACCCTTGGTGAATCATGGAGAATGTCGGTTGGTATGACCGCTTCTGCTCCATAAACCATGAAGAATGGAGTGTACCCGGTAGACCGGTTTGGGGTAGTTCTTATGCTCCACAGCACTGATGGCAGCTCATCGAGCCAACACCCCGGCGATTTTTCCACTGCATCGATGAGTCTCGGTTTGATACCGGAAAGCACCAAAGCGTTTGTTCTTTCCACCTGGCCATTGCCTTGTGGGTGTGCGACTGAGCACAAATCCAACCGGATATTCTTGTCCTCACAAAACCTTTTGAACTCACCTTGAGCAAAATTTGTGCCATTGTCAGTGATGATGCTATGTGGGTATCCATACCGCAAAATTACATCTTTCAAGAATTTAACCGTTGTGCGCCCATCACACTTTGCGATGGGTTTGACTTCTAGCCACTTGGTGAATTTGTCCACCATAACCAAGATATGGGTCATGTTTCCCCTTGCTTGTTTTGAATGGGCCAACCATGTCTAGGCACCAAACTGCAAACGGCCAAGTCAATGGTATTGTTTTCAAGCCGGAGGCTGCGGTATGATTTTGCTTGGCGTACCTCTGGCACCCATTGCATTTTCTTACCATATCCTCCGCATTTTCCAAAGCTGTTGGCCAATAGAACCCATGCGGGAACACCTTTGCTACCAGCGCCCTTGAGGAAGCGTGATGTCCGCACTCTCCTCGGTGAATCTCCTCGAGCATCTCCTTTCCTTCTTCCGGTTCCACACATCTTTGGAGGACACCGGTAACACTTCTCTTGTACATCTCGCCATTGATGATGGTGTAAGCCTTGGACCTCCTTTGGATCCTCCTTGATTCATCTTCGTCAACCGGCAAGGTGCCGTTGACCAGGAATTCCTTAATAGGTTTAACCCAGGACGGAGTCTCCCGAACTAGGAATACCGGTACGTCTATGTCCATGCTATCCACCAGCATTGTTTCTTCCGGCACCGGCGCGGCAGCGGTCGATCTTACCGGAACAGTCCCCGAGCTTACCGGAACAGTCCCCGGGTTTCCTTCGTCGATATCCATTGGCACCATGTGTGACTCCGGTACAAAAATTGATTCCGACTCTGGACTTGGCTTGATCGATGGTACTCTCAGGTGTGCCAAGGCTATTCCGGGAGGAATTTCTTGTCGGGATGAGCCTAGCTTAGACAAAGCATCCGCAGCTTCATTTTCTGCACGCGGTACATGGTGAAATTCACAGCCTTCGAAGAAGCCGGCAATCTTTTGCACGTGAAACCGGTACGAGGCCATGTTGGCATCTTTTGCGTCCCAATCCCCGGAACACTGCTGCACCACAAGGTCTGAATCTCCATAGCAAATGATCCGGTGTGCACCGATTTCTTTTGCGACCTTAAGCCCATGGATCAAGGCCTCATATTCAGCGACATTGTTTGATGCCCTGAAATGTACTTGTAAAACATACCGGAGATGATCTCCCTTTGGTGAGGTTAGCACCACACCGGCACCTAGACCCTCTTTGAGCTTGGATCCATCAAAGTGCATCTTCCAGTATTCCAGTCTCTGATCCGGGGGCTTGTATTGCATTTCCGCCCAATCGACCAAAAAATCAGCTAAAGCTTGCGACTTGATGGCGTCTCTTCTTTCGTACACCGGAACATACGGTGATATCTCGTATTGCCCATTTCGCAATCCTGCCGCTAGCGTCCTTGTTGCACATGATATCGGAGATGGGTGCTTCACTCACCACCTTCATAGGATGTTCTTCAAAGTAGTGCTTGAGCTTGGTGGCGGCCATAAACACGCCATAGGTCATTTTACGGAAGTGCGGGTAGTTTTGCTTTGAGAGGGAGAGCACCTCGCTCGGGTAGTATACCGGCCTGCGGACGGTTTTTCCTTCCTCTTCTCTCTCTACTACCACAACAACACTCACGACCCGGTTGGTTGCTGCTATGTATAGCAACATTGGTTCTCTTTCCAACGGCGAAGCCAATATTGGCGCGGTAGCTAACATCGTTTTTAGTTCCTTAAACGCTGCGTCTGCCTGAGGGGTCCAGACGAACTTATCGGATTTTCTCATTAAAGCATACAACGGCAAGGCCTTTTCTCCTAACCTGCTTATGAACCGACTTAGCGATGCTAAGCTTCCGGTAAACTTTTGTATGTCCTTCAGATCCTGCGGTATTGTCATTCTCTCAATTGCCCGGATCTTTACCGGATTGACCTCAATGCCTCGGCTTGAGACGAGGAAACCCAACAGCTTGCCGGCAGGGACACCGAAAGTACATTTTGCCGGATTGAGTTTCATCCGGAACCTTCTTAGGTTGTCAAACGTTTGCCGGATATCATCGATTAGGGTATCTTTTACCTTAGTTTTTATCACGATGTCATCCACATACACCTGCACATTCTTTCCGATTTGATCAAACAAGCATTTTTGCATACAGCGCTGGTACGTTGCACCAGCGTTGCGCAAACCAAAAGGCATAGTGATATAGCAGTAAGCCCCGTGCGGGGTAATGAACGCGGTTTTTATTTGATCTTCCTTTTTCAAGGGGATTTGGTGGAAACCGGAGTACGCATCCAGGAAAGACAACAACTCACACCCAGCAGTGGAATCAATCACTTGATCGATCCGTGGTAAAGGAAAAGGGTCTCTTGGGCAAGCCTTGTTGAGGTTGGTGTAGTCGATGCACATGCGCCACACCTTCGGAGCCTTTGCCTCCAGGTTCTCGTCCTTCTTCTTTTCAACCATCACCGGATTGGCTAGCCACTCAGTATGCGTGACTTTCACAATGAAGCTCGGCAACCAGCATCTTCGTCACCTCTTCTCCAATGATCTTCCTCCTATCTTCAGCGAACCGGCGCAATGGTTGTCGCACCGGCTTAGCATCCTTCCGAACATTTAGAGAGTGCTCAGCCGGCTCCCTCGGAACACCTACCAAGTCATCGATAGACCGGGCAAAGATATTCCGATTCTCACGGAGGAAGGCGACGAGCGCGCTTTCCTATGCCTCACCGAGACCGGCACCGATACGAACGGTACGCTCGGGGAAAGCCGGGTCCAGCACGATGTCCTTTGTTTCTTTTGTCGGTTTGAACGCCGGAGCGCTCGGACTTGCACTCATTGCAGCTAAGCTCAGCGTGAGGACCGAGCCGGCGCAGCTGCGGTTTGCATCCTTCTTTTTCCTCTGCGATCACCGGCGATTCCGCTAGGTTCGATCCGGCGGATCTTCGTTTCCGAGTGAGATCTTGTAGTTTCCCACCACGGTCGAGAGGTCCACGAGGTGCCGGCATCTTCATCTTGAGATACGCCGTGTGGGTCGAGGCCATGAAGGCCGCCGATGCCGGTCTCCCCAGCAAGGCATGGTACGGACTATCTAAGTCTACCACCTCAAACTCAAGGTTTTCAACCCGGCAATTGTCACGTCCTCCAAACGACACATCCACCCGGACTTTTCCAACCGGTGCGCGGGACAAACCCGGAACGATTCCATGGAACGTTGTGTGCGTTGGCTGAAGCATGTTTTCTGTTATGCCCAGCGTATGCATGGTGTGCTTATACATTATGTTTATGCTGCTCCCATTGTCTATCAGCACCTTGCTGAACTTGACGCGAGTCGTGGGCCCCTTCATGATTGGGTCCACCACGAGAGCGTAGCCACCCGGGTTCGGCATGATTTTAGGGTGATCCCGGTATGACCATGAGAGTTCCTGCTCGACCACGGCATGTATTTTGGCAGCTGCCGGCATCACTGCGTTCACCTCCATGGAACGACGGCGCAGGCTTTGCTTGTCTGTCGGCTCGGTTACGAACACGACACAGCACACATCAGGGTCCTTATAAACGTTCCGGCCCAAGGGTGTCGGTGGAGGTGGCTGACCGTAGCCTTCTCCCACCTGATTGACTTGCTGATACTGCTGCCGGTTTTGCTGAGGGTGCAGCGGTAAAGCGTTTGCCCCGGTAAGCGGTGGTGGTGGTGGTAGCTGCTGCTGACGCGGCATGTCCGGTGGTGGCATCATTGCATTGCCTCCTTGCCCTTGGGTGTCTTTTACCGCCCCCTTTTGCATCAAGTACTTGGTCCGGGTACAATCTTTTGTCAAGTGGTTCGACGGGTGAGCCGGATTCGGCGTGTGCCACCGGCAAGGTTGATCCATGGCCGCTTCCATGGTGTATTTTGCGGGTTCTTGCCGGTTCTTTTTCGGCCCCGGGGTTTCTTTTCGACCCATTGCTTCTTAGGACCAGCCCATGGCTGCGATCCGGTTCTTTGCCTACGGCTGCCGCCGGCATCGAGTTTTCTGCACGAGCGGCAACTTGCTGCGAACCATACCTTCGATCCGGGAAATCTTCCCTCCTTTTGTTGTTCCGGTTGTCCCGTACTCGCTTGTTGAGGCGGGTTTGACTGTTCCGGCTCGGCTTGTATCGCCGGTTGCATTGGGTCTCCCAACGCATAGTTTTCCGCCACACGCATCATCTCCGCCAACGTTGTTGGCATGTTCCTCTGTAGCCTTTGCCACAAAGGCGAACCTCGCCGGCATCCTTGGCTAAACCAAGCGATGGCTCGTGCCTCTATCACTCCTTCACAAGAGTTTCTGGTGGAGTTCCACCGGGTCAGGTAATCCCGATCTGTTTCTTGCGGGCGCTGCACGCATAAAGCGAGCTGTTGAGGCCTGTTTGGCCTTCGCAGGTGCTTGCTGAAGTTACTCACGAAAGCTTCCTCAAAGTCCAACCAGCCATTTATGCTTCCTTCCGGCAAGTTGTTCAGCCGGATTCTTGCCGGTCCTACTAGGAACGTCGGCACAATTCTCACGGCCCAACGCCGGTTTCCTCCTCCAGCTATGACTCCTCCGCCACCAGCAACGTATACCGCGGTCACGTAATCCGCGAGCCAGTCCTCCGGCTTAGTGGTGCCATCGTATGTTTTGGTGTCACGGGGTAACTGAAAGTTGCGAACTGGTGGTGGTTCTTTCATGATCCTTGGGCCAAAGCATTTTGGACCCGGCGGACCCTCTGCTTCAATCATTTCAGACAGGTATACTCTGTCCAGACGGTGCCTCGCATCCCGTTCCGGCAAGTTTCTTTCTCCCAACCGCTCTCCCAAAGGTTTCCGGTAAGCGGTGAGTCTTGTTGAATCAGCTTCATCGTAACGTTCGGTGCCGCGGCCCTTGCCTGCCGGTACCTTGGTGGAGGCATCTCCTCATCATCATATGCTGCCCTTGCAGCCGGATAATTTTGCCCGGTTTCGTGTCTACCGGCATGATTGTTTCCGGCATAGCCTTCCTTGGCGTAGCCTCGTTCTGCCCCTTGGCTTTTTCTACCGGCATCGTGTTGCCCGGCTTGTTGTTTACCGGCAAGGACCGGATCGTACACAGTCATCTGCCGTGCGTTCACTTCTTTTTCTCTTCTTCTGTCCGGATGGGGGGACGAGGCCTGCCCATGGGACTTGCTTCCGGCATTCTTTGTTGAACGCGCGGATTTCGAGGCTATAGCCTTGTTGAGCTTAGCCAGCTGCTCGGCGTTCTGTCTGCTCTACGGTATCTAGCGGCTCTCCGACACGCTCTTGTTGCTTTGCCGAGCCTCTCCGGTAAGCGAGTCACACGGATCTACGGCAGCCTTAGCAGCTTTTATGGTTTTATCCGGACTCTCGTACTTAGGTTTCTCTACAATGCTAACGGATGCGAGAGGTACTCTTGCCGGTAAGAACTTCCTTACGCAAATCCTGATCTAGATTGCGAGCTTTAAGCCGGTTTTCCGGTATCCTAGCAGCATGAGCGCTAACGAAGCAAAGCCATGGGCAGCGTTATACTCACGTACGGTTAGGTTCAGCTCGCGCTGCGCCCGACGACGTCCTTGCCGCTCTCGAGTATCTTCGGCGCTGCGCCTCCGGCTCCGCCTCGAGCCGTTGCCGGGTCGATGTTCGCGCGATGGGCGTCGCCAGCATGTTCATCGCCGCTTGGAGAGGTGTTGCCGGTGGTGCGGAAGACGCTCCCGGCGCGCCGGTGTCGCGCTCCAGCGGTGGCTTGGCCGCACGGGTCGCAGCCGCACGACCAGCAACTTCGTCCGCAGCCTCCTTGCCCGCGTCGGCTACGCCGGCCATCATCACCTCGACGCTGCCGGCGGCGCGGCCTGCACAGAGCCACCTTGGCGGGTCCGGTGCCACCAGCACCGGCGAGAGGCGCTGGCGCACGGGGATGGTGCCGAAGTAGACGCGGTGGCTGCCGAACTCGATGATGCGGCCGTTCTTGGGGAAGATGCCGCCGTTGGCGAAGCAGCCCGCGTTGTCGTTGATGAAGTCGATGGAGTAGAAGCTGCGGACGAGCGCGGACACCGTCCGCTCGCCGGCGAACTCGAGGAGGCCCGCCCGAATATGTATTCCGGCATGCGCCACTTCATGCCCCACGGTGGGCGCCAACCGTCGTCGTGGTGAACGGACGGATGCCATAGGATGGCTTAAGTTGGGGCCGAATGGACGCAAGAGGATTCGGGGAGGGTTTGTGACTAGATGGGATGAACTTCCGGATGGTTTCCTCAAGAACTTAGCCAAGGCTAGAGGTTGAAGAAGAAAGACATAAGGAAGAACTCGCTCTAGATCATCATCTTTATTGATCTCGACAGGCTACAAGTTTCTCAGTACAAGTTCTTCTGTGTTCATGCGCGTCTCTCTGTAAGAAGGGCTGCCCCCTCTCCTTATATAGGGGAGAGGTGGCTTACAGGGCAAGAAACCCTAATGGCATCTTTGACTAGACAAACTACTTTACAAAGCTACTTTAATCATAGAAGACACCGGAGTCCTCTTTAATCGGGGATGCTGACGTCCTCCGGCTTCTTTGACCGTCATCCTTTTCTTTATCGTCGACCCTTCGTCTAAAGTTACTTTGCTTAGCTCATCTTTGTCTTCTAGCTGCGGAGAGAATCTTTGACCGATCCTGCCGACCTGCTCGTTCTTCCGGTGGCCCGGTATCTTCTTACCCGGTTCCGGCATACCCCTCTTGGGGATACCGGCTTAGCTCCACTTAGCTAAGTTCTTATCTTTAAGTTCCGGTACGAACATTAAACCGGTATCTTGATGACTCAAACCATCCGGTTTGGCATGCCTTTGGCATACCGGGGGTCATCCCCCCAACACTGACGTATCGATAATTTCTTATGTTCCATGCCATATTATTGATGATACCTACATGTTTTATGAACACTTTATGTCATATTCGTGCATTTTCTGGAACTAACCTATTAACAAGATGCCGAAGTGTCAGTTCCTGTTTTCTGCTGTTTTTGGTTTCGAAATCCTAGTAACGAAATATTCTCGGAATCGGACGAAATCAACGCCCGGGTTCCTATTTTTCCCGGAACCATCCGGAACACCCGAGAGCCGCCGAGGGAAGCCACGGGGGCCCCACACCACACCCCGGCGCGGCCGGAGGGGGCCGCGCCGCCCTATGGTGTGGTGGCCCCGGGCCCCCTCCGAGGCTGCCCTTCCGCCTATTTAAAGCCTCCGTCGCGAAAACCCCGATGCGAAGAACCACGATACGGAAAACCTTCCGGAGCCGCCGCCATCGTGAAGCCAAGATCCGGGGGACAGGAGTCTCCGTTCCGGCACCCTGCCGGAGCGGGGAAGTGCCCCGGAAGGCTCCTCCATCGACACCACCGCCATCTTCATCACCGCTGCTGCTCCCATGAGGAGGGAGTAGTTCTCCATCGAGGCTCGGGGCTGTACCGGTAGCTATGTGGTTCATCTCTCTCCTATGTACTTCAATACAATAATCTCATGAGCTGCCTTACATGATTGAGATTCATATGATGATGCTTGTAATCTAGATGTCACTATGCTAGTCAAGTGAGTTTTACTTATGTGATCTCCGGAGACTCCTTGTCCCACGTGTGTAAAGGTGACGAGTGTGTGCACCGTGTGGGTCTCTTAGGCTATATTTCACGAGAATACTTGTTCACCGTTATGAATGGCGTAGTGAAGTGCTTATTTATATCTCTTTATGATTGCAATGTGTTTTGTATCACAATTTATCTATGTGCTACTCTAGTGATGTTATTAAAGTAGTTTATTCCTCCCGCACGGTGTAATGGTGACAGAGTGTGTGCATCCGTGTTAGTACTTGGCGTATGCTATGATCATGATCTCTTGTAGATTCTGAAGTTAACTATTGCTATGATAGTATTGATGTGATCTATTCCTCCTACATAGTGTGAAGGTGACGAGTGTGCATGCTGTGTTAGTACTTGGTTTAGTCGTGTTGATCTTTCTTGCACTCTAAGGTTATTTAAATATGAACATTGAATTGTGGAGCTTGTTAACTCCGGCATTGAGGGTTCGTGTAATCCTACGCAATGTGTTCATCATCCAACAAGAGTGTAGAGTATGCATTTATCTATTCTGTTATGTGATCAAAGTTGAGAGTGTCCACTAGTGAAAGTCTATTCCCTAGGCCTTGTTCCTAAATATCGCTATCGTCGCTTGTTTACTCGTTTCATTGCGTTACTACTGCTGCGTTACTACTCGCTTGTTTCATCGTCTCGGGCAAAGCACTTTTCCGGTGCCGTTGCTACTACTTATTCATACCACTCGTATTTCACTATCTCTTCGCCGAACTAGTGCACCTATTAGGTGTGTTGGGGACACAAGAGACTTCTTGCTTTGTGGTTGCGGGGTTGCATGAGAGGGATATCTTTGACCTCTTCCTCCCCGAGTTCGATAAACCTTGGGTGATCCACTTAAGGGAAACTTGCTGCTCGTTCTACAAACCTCTGCTCTTGGAGGCCCAACACCTGTCTACAAGAATAGAAGCACCCGTAGACATCAAGCACTTTTCTCGGCGCCGTTGCCGGGGAGGAAAGGTAAAAGGCACTCATACTCCGGTTCCGGGTAACGAGTACTTTTCTCGGCGCCGTTGTGTTTGTGCTCGAAGCTATTTCCTTTAGATCCTGCAATTGCATCTTTTTGTTTCTTGTTTACACTAGTTTGGCATAATGGACAACAATGAGCTTCTTATTCTATTTCCTGATTTAAAACATGGATTGTTTGATGCGAAAATTAAAAAACCTATGGAATCTTATTTGCATGCTCGGTAGTAATATTAGTATGAACGCTTTGAACACCATTGTTGATAATAATATAGAAAGTTCTAAGCTTGGGGAAGCTGGTTTTCATGATCTTTTTAGTCCCCCAAGCATTGAGGAGAAAATTTTCTTTGATGATACTTTGCCTCCTATTTATGATGATTATAATAGTGGTCTTTTGATACAACCTACTATGGAGAGTAAATTTTATTGTGATTATACTATGCCTCCTACACTTTATGAGAATAATAATGATAGCTACTTTGTTGAATTTGCTCCCGCTATTACTAATAAAATTGATTATGCTTATGTGGAGAGTAATAATTTTATGCATGAGACTCATGATAAGAATGCTTTATGTGATAGTTATATTGTTGAGTTTGCTCATGATGCTACTGAAAGTTATTATGAGAGAGGAAAATATGGTTGTATAAATTTTCATGTTACTAAAACACCTCTCTATGTGCTGAAATTTTTGATGCTACACTTGTTTTATCTTCCTATGCTTGTTACTTTGCTCTTCATGAACTTGTTTATTTACAAGATTCCTATGCATAGGAAGCATGTTAGGCTTAAATTTGTTTTGAATTTGCTTCTTGATGCTCTCTTTTGCCTCATACTCTATTTTTCATGTGAGCATCATTAAAACTGCTGAGCCCATCTTAATGGCTATAAAGAAAGAACTTCTTGGGAGATAACCCATGTGTTATTTTGCTACAGTACTTTGTTTTATATTTGTGTCTTGGAAGTTGTTTACTACTGTAGCAACCTCTCCTTATCTTAGTTTTGAGTTTTGTTGTGCCAAGTAAAGTCTTTGATAGTAAAGTAAGTACTAGATTTGGATTACTGCACAGTTCCAGATTTCTTTGCTGTCACGAATCTGGGTCTACCTCCCTGTAGGTAGCTCAGAAAATTAAGCCAATTTACGTGCATGATCCTCAGATATGTACGCAACTTTCATTCAATTTGGGCATTTTCATTTGAGCAAGTCTGGTGCCCTAATAAAATCCATCTTTACGGACTGTTCTGTTTTGACAGATTCTGCCTTTTATTTTGCATTGCCTCTTTTGCTATGTTGGATGAATTTCTTTGATCCATTAATGTCCAGTAGCTTTATGCAATGTACAGAAGTGTTAAGAATGATTGTGTCACCTCTGAACATGTTAATTTTTATTGTGCACTAACCCTCTAATGAGTTGTTTCGAGTTTGGTGTGGAGGAAGTTTTCAAGGATCAAGAGAGGAGTATGATGCAATATGATCAAGGAGAGTGAAAGCTCTAAGCTTGGGGATGCCCCGGTGGTTCACCCCTGCATATTATAAGAAGACTCAAGCGTCTAAGCTTGGGGATGCCCAAGGCATCCCCTTCTTCATCGACAACATTATCAGGTTCCTCCCCTGAAACTATATTTTTATTCCGTCACATCTTATGCACTTTGCTTGGAGCGTCGGGTTGTTTTTGTTTTTGTTTTGTTTGAATAAAATGGATCCTAGCATTCACTTTATGGGAGAGAGACACGCTCCGCTGCAGCATATGGACAAGTATGTCCTTAGGCTCTACTCATAGTATTCATGGCGAAGTTTCTTCTTCGTTAAATTATTATATGGTTGGAATTGGAAAATGCTACATGTAGTAACTCTAAAATGTCTTGGATAATTTGATACTTGGCAATTGTTGTGCTCATGTTTAAGCTCTTGCATCATATACTTTGCACCCATTAATGAAGAAACACTTAGAGCTTGCTAATTTGGTTTGCATATTTGGTTTCTCTAGAGTCTAGATAATATCTAGTATTGAGTTTTGAACAACAAGGAAGACGGTGTAGAGTCTTATAATGTTTACAATATGTCTTTTATGTGAGTTTTGCTGCACCGTTCATCCTTGTGTTTGTTTCAAATAACCTTGCTAGCCTAAACCTTGTATCGAGAGGGAATACTTCTCATGCATCCAAAATCCTTGAGCCAACCACTATGCCATTTGTGTCCACCATACCTACCTACTACATGGTATTTATCCGCCATTCCAAAGTAAAATTGCTTGAGTGCTACCTTTAAAATTCCATCATTCACCTTGACAATATATAGCTCATGGGACAAATAGCTTAAAAACTATTGTGGTATTGAATATGTACTTATGCACTTTATCTCTTATTAAGTTGCTTGTTGTGCGATAACCATGTTTTACGGGGACGCCATCAACTATTCTTTGTTGAATATCATGTGAGTTGCTATGCATGTCCGTCTTGTCTGAAGTAAGAGAGATCTACCACCTTAATGGTTGGAGCATGCATATTGTTAGAGAAGAACATTGGGCCGCTAACTAAAGCCATGATTCATGGTGGAAGTTTCAGTTTTGGACATATATCCTCAATCTCATATGAGAATAATAATTGTTGCCACATGTTTATGCATTTAAGAGGAGTCCATTATCTGTTGTCCATGTTGTCCCGGTATGGATGTCTAAGTTGAGAATAATCAAAAGCGAGAAATCCAAAATGCGAGCTTTCTCCTTAGACCTTTGTACAGGCGGCATGGAGGTACCCCATTGTGACACTTGGTTAAAACATGTGCATTGCAAAGATCCGGTAGTCCAAGCTAATTAGGACAAGGTGCGGGCACTATTAGTATACTATGCATGAGGCTTGCAACTTGTAAGATATAATTTACATAACTCATATGCTTTATTACTACCGTTGACAAAATTGTTTCATGTTTTCAAAATAAAAGCTCTAGCACAAATATAGCAATCGATGCTTTCCTCTTTGAAGGACCATTCTTTTTTTTACTTTTATGTTGAGTCAGTTCACCTATCTCTCTCCACCTCAAGAAGCAAACACTTGTGTGAACTGTGCATTGATTCTTACATATTTGCATATTGTACTTGTTATATTACTCTATGTTGACAATTATCCATGAGATATACATGTTACAAGTTGAAAGCAACTGCTGAAACTTAATCTTCCTTTGTGTTGTTTCAATACCTTTACTTTGATTTATTGCTTTATGAGTTAACTCTTATGCAAGACTTATTGATGCTTGTCTTGAAGTACTATTCATGAAAAGTCTTTGCTTTATGATTCACTTGTTTACTCATGTCATTACCATTGTATTGATCGCTGCATTCACTACATATGTTTACAAATAGTATGATCAAGGTTATGATGGCATGTCACTTCAGAAATTATCTTTGTTATCGTTTTACCTGCTCGGGACGAGCGAGAACTAAGCTTGGGGATGCTGATACGTCTCCGACGTATCGATAATTTCTTATGTTCCATGCCATATTATTGATGATACCTACATGTTTTATGCACACTTTATGTCATATTCGTGCATTTTCCGGAACTAACCTATTAACAAGATGCCGAAGTGCCGGTTCCTGTTTTCTCGCTGTTTTTGGTTTCGAAATCCTAGTAACGAAATATTCTCGGAATCGGACGAAATCAACGCCCGGGTTCCTATTTTTCCCGGAACCATCCAGAACACCCGAGAGCCGCCGGAGGGAAGCCACGGGGGCCCCACACCACACCCGGCGCGGCCGGAGGGGGGCCGCGCCGCCCTATGGTGTGGTGGCCCCGAGCCCCCTCCGAGGCTGCCCTTCCGCCTATTTAAAGCCTCCGTCGCGAAAACCCTGATGCGAAGAACCACGATACGGAAAACCTTCCAGAGCCGCCGCCATCGCGAAGCCAAGATCTGGGGGACAGGAGTCTCTGTTCCGGCACCCTGCCAGAGCGGGGAAGTGCCCCCGGATCGACACCACCGCCATCTTCATCACCGCTGCTGCTCCCATGAGGAGGGAGTAGTTCTCCATCGAGGCTCGGGGCTGTACCGGTAGCTATGTGGTTCATCTCTCTCCTATGTACTTCAATACAATAATCTCATGAGCTTCCTTACATGATTGAGATTCATATGATGATGCTTGTAATCTAGATGTCACTATGCTAGTCAAGTGAGTTTTACTTATGTGATCTCCGGAGACTCCTTGTCCCACGTGTGTAAAGGTGACGAGTGTGTGCACCGTGTGGGTCTCTTAGGCTATATTTCACGAATACTTGTTCAACTGTTATGAATGGCGTAGTGAAGTGCTTATTTATATCTCTTTATGATTGCAATGTGTTTTGTATCACAATTTATCTATGTGCTACTCTAGTGATGTTATTAAAGTAGTTTATTCCTCCCGCACGGTGTAATGGTGACGGTGTGTGCATCCGTGTTAGTACTTGGCGTATGCTATGATCATGATCTCTTGTAGATTGTGAAGTTAACTATTGCTATGATAGTATTGATGTGATCTATTCCTCCTACATAGTGTGAAGGTGACGAGTGTGCATGCTCGTGTTAGTACTTGGTTTAGTCGTGTTGATCTTTCTTGCACTCTAAGGTTATTTAAATATGAACATTGAATTGTGGAGCTTGTTAACTCCGGCATTGAGGGTTCGTGTAATCCTACGCAATGTGTTCATCATCCAACAAGAGTGTAGAGTATGCATTTATCTATTCTGTTATGTGATCAAAGTTGAGAGTGTCCACTAGTGAAAGTCTATTCCCTAGGCCTTGTTCCTAAATATCGCTATCGTTGCTTGTTTACTCGTTTTACTTGCGTTACTACTGCTGCGTTACTACTGCTTGTTTACTGTCCTGGGCAAAGCACTTTTCCGGTGCCGTTGCTACTACTTATTCATACCACCTGTATTTCACTATCTCTTCGCCGAACTAGTGCACCTATTAGGTGTGTTGGGGACACAAGAGACTTCTTGCTTTGTGGTTGCAGGGTTGCATGAGAGGGATATCTTTGACCTCTTCCTCCCTGAGTTCGATAAACCTTGGGTGATCCACTTAAGGGAAACTTGCTGCTGTTCTACAAACCTCTGCTCTTGGAGGCCCAACACTGTCTACAAGAATAGAAGCACCCGTAGACATCAGTGATTGACAAATTCACTTTAGCCAAACAGCCCCAAGTTCGTAGGTAGGAGAGTATTGGTCTTTTCTTTTCCCATTCCTCATAAGGGGTAATCTCTTTATTCTTGGTTGGAACACGGTTTAGGACATGACACGAAGTCAATATAGCCTCCCCCACCATTCCTTGGATAAACCCGAAACGTCTAACATGACGTTAACCAAATCTGTTAGAGTACGGTTTTTCCTTTCCGCAATCCCATTGGATTGTGGGGAATTGGGAGGCGTCCTCTCATGGATTATACCATGTTCCGCACAGAATAAATTGAACTCATTAGAAAAGTACTCTCCACCACGATCGGACCGAACCCTTTTTATCTTTCTTTCAAGTTGATTCTCAACTTCAGCCTTATAGATTTTAAAGAAATCAAGAGCCTCATCTTTAGTTTTCAGGAGATACACATAACAATACCTAGTGGAATCATCAACAATCAAAGTCATGAAATATTTATTTCCACCTTTTGTCAACTCACCATTCATCTCACATAGATCTGAATGTATGGGCTCTAGTGGTGCCAAGTTTCTTTCCTTCGCGGGCTTGTGAGGCTTGCGAGGCTGCTTTGCTTGCACACAAGCATGACACTTAGAGCCTTTGACAAAGGTGAGTTTCGGAATTAAACTCATATCAGCAAGCCGCGTCATACAACCAAAATTAACATGACAAAGTCGTGAATGCCAAACATTAGTTTCATTAACACTAGTGCTTACATGGTTCACAACATTATCACAGAAGTCTTCTAGAGAGAAGCGCAACATTTCCTCACATTCATATCCCTTTCCAACAAATGTTCCATACTTAGATAGTACAACTTTATTGGACTCAAACACCAACTTAAACCCATCTTTCATAAGATGGGAGCCACTAACGAGATTCTTCTTGATAGAAGGGACATGCAACACGTTCTTCAGTTGCACGATCTTTCCCGAAGTAAACTTCAGATCTACCGTGCCAACACCACGAACAGTAGCATGTAACCCATTCCCCATCATTACTGAGGAACCTCGGGCCTGATAAGAGGTAAACATGGAGATGTCAGCACACACATGAACATTGGCACCCGTATCAACCCACCATTCCGTGGGCTGAAACACCGAAAGAACAGTAGGTAATATATTACCATACCCTGTAGTTCCTTCCTCTGTGTTGCCAATGACCATGCTGACAAAATTTGAGTTCTGTCCAGCCTGACATTTCTTTCCTTTGCGTTGTGGACATCGATTAGCCCAATGGCCTGTCTCGCCACACACCCAGCAAGGATCTTTCTTCTCCGTTTTCCCCTTCTTCTTGAAGTTGGTAGTCTGGGAGACTCCCTTGTTCTTTCCCTTGGACTTGTGGGCATTTTTCGCACCATATTGGCAACGAACGTGCTTCGGTTCCTCCAGTGTGTTTGTCTTTTGCCCTCGCCTTCTCCTCAACATCCGGAGAGCCCATGATATTCTCAACGAGAAAACTCATGCCTCCGATGTTTCGGGAAGTGGCAAAGTTCCTCCACGAAGGGAAGCTTAGCGACAATGCATCCCGCGACAAACTTGTCCGGTAGCATACACTTGAGGAGCTCAAGTTCCTTTGCCATGATACGTATCTCATGAGCTGTTCTACTACAGATCGGTTCTCAACCATTACGTACATTGAACTGCTCCATAGCATACAGTTCACCTCCGGCATCGGCGACACCAAACTTAGCGTCCAGGTGCATCCCACGGTTCCTTCCCATTTCGTATGTGCGGATAAGCATCAACCAACTTGTCTCCAAGCACACTTAGGACGGCACCCACAAAGATTACGGTGGCATCCCCGAACGCTTTATCCTCTTCAGGAGTAAGCGGACCTCTGGGAGTATCTTCCGCAACTCGGTGCACGCCCATAGAAGTGAGCCACAAGAGGGTCTTACTCTGTCATCTCTTGAAATGAGAACCCGTAAACGGGCTCGGTTTAAGCGCAACAGCAAAACCAGACGGTGAAAATTGCCTAAGCATATAAGGTTTTTGGATTGTTGGATTATTAGGCAATTTCCGTATGAGATTAATTACCGAAAACAACATTACAGATGCACAAGCATACTTAACCATACACATCAGACTAAGCACATGCATCAGATCTGAACATGGAACAAGTAGCAGTGCAAGATAGGATAGGAAAAGCACGTACATAGCGACCGGGAAGGTCGCACCAGCAGCAGCAGCACCACCACCATGGGTATTGTTGATGTCGCCCATGGTGTAGTCAGATCTGTCGATGAAGCCGGCGATCCGTCGAAGAAGAGCATGAACAGTAGCGAGCAGTCGCGCCGAGACGCTCCCCAAAAACCTTATCGCCCGTCTCCCGGTGCAGGATCTCAACGGACGGAGTTTCGGAGGTCTGCTCTCCCGGACGGCTGTGCACGCAGTCGCCGGGATGGGGAAGACTAGAGAGTAGCGCATCAAAAGGAACTTCGCGAGAGAGATGAACTAGAGAGTTCTGAGAACTGTGTATTTCTCTAGATCTGATCTATCTCGTTGCCACGCGTAGGAAGCCAGGGACACGCGGCGAGCATGCACATGCAGGCCGACACGTACCCAACACAGTTGGTGCACCAAGCAAAAAGTTTAGGCTTCCTTGAGTGTGTCTCAAACTCGAACTCGAGTCACGAAACGCGACGTGCGTGACGAGGCGAGGCGAGATGAGGCGGGGCGGGCGGAGGAGGAGTGCGCGAGGGCTCTTTCTATTCTCACTCACTTGAAATGACTAGAACAACAACCCTTATATACCACTCCAACTCTCTCCCAACTAGCAATGTGGGACTAAACTTTGTCCCCCAAGGCTGTCCCAAGCTGCCAACGTGATGGACCTTGAGATTTCAGGAATCGTAGACTATATGGGCTGCCTTACTGGGCTGCAGCCCATCTACATTCAACACCTTTTTGTCAATTCAGTGGACAGAGTGGTCCTTTGTAAATTAATAAGCAAAATGAAAAGATCTAAAAAAAAGCAAAAGGAAATGTGAATATTAGAGAAATATGAATTGAGGCCAATTGTATAGTATAAACAAATTTTATCTTAGTTCATCTGGTTGATACCTAGATCAAATATTTTGGCTATGAATAGGAAGTCACAAACTCTCACAACAATAGCAGTACGTAACTTTTAAAGAACATACTTTATTGTCATGGACACAATTACTAAAAAGTATAACAAATAACCTGAAAATCATTTGTTTTGTTAACAACGAAATAGATAGTATCTAGCCCACTTCGAAATGTCTAAATGGTCTTACATAGTGAACAGAGTGAGCAAGTTAATTTACCACCAGTTGGTGCAATTTGTGAAGCCAGGTCAATTCAAATAAAGTAAGTTATGTAGCTTGTCACAGGTTGACTTGGTCGCTCTCTCATTCCTCTTGAGCAAACCCACAAGTATCGCATCGTATTTACTAAAGCAAGTGTGCCTCGACATCATATATTACATTCCTACTTTTTTCCGATAAAGGGAATATATTAATATCGAGAGATACCAATTACACCCAGCCTCTGCAACAACGCACCACCCTAATGGCACTACGGATGCACACAGCCAAAAAAAACGAAAAGAAAACTAAGAAACAAAAGTCCCGCTACAGTATCACGGACCTAACAACAGCAATACATCCACCACCATGACAACACCTGAATTGCAGACTCTCCAAAAAACGACGCCTCCAAGAAGGGAACAGTGCTCCAACACCGTCGTCGCCCGATCAAAGATCTTAGGTTTTCACCCTGAAGATAGTCCCCACTTTCAAAACAATGCCTCCACCAACCTCCACCAAGGTCACTGCCAGGCACAACCAATTAAGGCCAGACCTTGGATTTTCACCCTGAAAGGTTGGACTCTGCGCTTCACATGTGTTGTCGCCCCCACTTTCATACCGCTGCTGTGAAGCCCGGACACCAAGCAAGCCCCTCAACAGTGCGGAGACTTGAACCTCCCTTAGCTAGTCCTCCCCTCCGACCTTCATGAAATTCTCTTCCTCCGACTTTCATCATGGATCCATAGTCACTTGATGTCAACACAGAAAAAGAGCTTCGCGCCGCTCCCTTCAGAACCAATCGATCGGAATAAAAGCATGGGTGCGCACGGCCGAATACCTCTGATCCAACAAACTCCAGGCAAAGCATTGTTATATTCGTCGGCGGAGCCTTCCGGAACTCAACCCTCCAGCCAGATCACGAGTCCAGGCCTCCGGCATGTCCTCCTCTTCACGCAAGAGAGGCCCTAGGACCGCCGCCTTTATTCAGGCCGGACCCCCACGTCGGCGACCATCCCGGGCTGGCCAACCCAACCCTCTACCGGCGACACCATCGCCGGCTTCCATGCACCTCCATCTCACCGCCGGCTGGCGATGATAGATCAAAAATCCACCACCACCAACCGCAGGCCGACCCTCTCCGGCGAAGAAGAGGCCACCTCCTCCGTCAAACCCAAGGCTGCTGCCCCGGGCGCCCTCATGTCGTGGAAGATGCCCGAGATCGCCTCCACGCACCAACGAGAGGCGGGGGTGGATGGCATGGCGCAGACCGAGGGTCTGGCCGCCGCCCACCACCAACCCCTGCCGGAGTGCTGCGGGAAGCCGACGAGAAGAGGGAGACCGCAGCGCCGCCCATCCCACCCGCGCCGACCGGTCCGCCAGGGGACAGCCGACGGGAGGAGGGCCGCTGCCGCCGTCGCCCATCCCACGCGCGTCTGCACCGCCAAGCATCGAGGAGGTGGGGATCCGGCCGCCGATCTGCACGCGGCGACGAGGAAGGGCCCCCGCCGCCGCCACGCCCCGAGGGACTTTGCCCCCGGCAGCGCTACCGGTGGCGGCGGCGGCGGAGGGCGGGGTGCGGGAGGGTTAGGGTTGGGGGCGGAGGGTTGGGGGCGGAGCTATAGATGTATTCACGCACCAATTCGTGATCACACACGTAGACGAAGCAATGCGAGATCTCGAGCTTCTCGTGATTACATTCCTACTTGGATGGAATCATGCATGGATATAGTAACTCAAACAAAATGTACGATCGAATTGCTCACCTTTGATCTAGCTTGGCAGCTGTACGTATTCTGGTTGTGCACACAATATCCTATGTTCCTCTTCTAACTTCAGCCAAAGATTCTGAACCGGTGAGAGAAGCCACAGTCAGAGGGTTGAGTTTTTTAGGTACATGCTGTGATAGGGCCTCCTGGCCATAGGTGACAAACTGATAACAGTGGCGGTGTTTCTATTTCTCCCCTGCCTTCTCCATAGCAGCGGAAAAGAACCCCAAAACGAAAATGCAGAATCAAAAACACCAACATGGTGGAGGTCGAAGGCAACCAATTCTTAATGATAAATAGATCACCGGTATAGATGAGTACCTTGGCGAGAAGTCCCGCATCAACGATGCTTTGTACAGAGGTGTAGCCCTGGCATCAACAGATGCTGCAGTAGCTCTGCTGTTGTCGTCCATGAAGCCTAGCTCCGCACACACACAAAGTAGCAGCCAGGTGTCGGCTCCCTCCACAAGACAGTCAGGAGGTCCCTAATTCCTGGCAACGTCGGGCACACCACATGGTTGCATGCCGCCCGTAGACGTAGCCGCTTCAGGGGTTGGTAGAGGCGCACATCAAATTTGGTTATTTGATGAACCGCTACCGATTTTGATGAACTGCTTCCGCACACCGTCTTATGGGGAGGCGAAGCTCGCATATCCGTTATTGATTTCCATTTCAGTTGTATAAACACTGTTGTTGAACAATTTGGTTATTTCTAGAAATTAGGAATGCAACAGATGCCACAGTAGGTGAACTGTTAAGGGGAGCATTTTGTAGGGAAGGAAACTATAGTTGTTTCCAGAAAATTTCTTGGGCCAGAAGTTTAATCTAGTGGTGTGTAGAAATAAATGTTGGATTCTCCCCTTCCTGCATGTATTCAAATTCAAGCAACTCTGACATGTCTACGTAGACCGCAACTAATAACCACACTTTAAATGAAAAGTGATTAACCTGAACTACCACTATATGTGTTAAGCATTAATTATCAGGCATCGGGCGGTTTCATCATACTTGGTACCGTACAAAAATCGGGCATAATGTTTCTCTTGAAAAGAAAATAAGGGCAGGGTATAGAAGATAGTGTGCTCAACTGCATTCAAAGATATTGGTGTGCACTATCAGTAAAAAACCTGCTCTGTAGGACTAACAAATATTACTTGAGGAAACACATCAACACTCCATGGATACACGGAATAAAGAATTAAAATAGGTTAGTTTAGAACACTACATCTAAAACTTTTAATACCATAGCATCCCAACTGGTTTCCATGGACTGCCCTAAAAGATAGAAAAAGGATTGCATAATAACCTCATCTCTCACGCATGGGGAGTTCAGGAAAACATTACCAGTTCTGATATACTTGTGCTACCTCAGCAACCCTGTAGGCTTTTTCTAATATATGATCATCCAGTACTTTCATAGGACAGAATCATTTGTATCAAGCATATGACCAATTATGATTTTCCCCATATATGATCTAAATCGGCAAAATTTGAGTTGTAGATGCAGATTATAGTTTCTAGGACTGACCAACTGAAGATGCAAGGTAGCTGAAACAGGAAAAAAGAGGTGGAACTAACTATTCAGATTTTAAAATCAAGACAAAGCAATATGTTCCATGGCTTCTAAAACAAATAAGTACAACTAAAATGTTTGTGAATTCTAAGTGATAGGCTGATACTACATAACCAAAACAGGGGTTGCAATATAAAAAGGTTGACATCACCAAGAGGAGTAAGCATGACTTCTAAAACACATTGAGTTTCTTGTATAAAGAACAAGGAAATATGCATCCATGGCTTATCTATTTAGCAATAGACCAATGAGGCCCTAGAAATACATGGGTAGATATCATGTGCCTCGTTTTCCCCATTTTGCATTCTTGCATGAAGTAACTTGACCTACATACAGAAAAACTTCTGAAAACATGAGATTATTGCGATATCAATGTCAAGAGTGTAGCTACCATATATAATACTCATCCTAGAGAGAAATGGGATAGAGAAAATTGATTGAAAATGGACTAAAAACAGGAAGAAATCTGCATGCTTTTATAGGGATAATATGGATACTCAATCTCGCTAGAAAAACAAAGCATTCCCACTTAATTTCCAGTCCATGTTTCACTCTAATCACACCAGGAAGCAAAGCATTTCCAAATAATTTCCAACTACTTTTATATTTCACTCATAAGTTGAGAACTTTCCTATTGCCAAGAACTGGAGGAGCTGTGCTGAATTACAATCCCTTACAACATGATACAAAAACCAATCAAACCTATGAAAAAAACCTATGAAATAAACCAAAAAAGAAAAAATATTTGAGCCAAAGTGTAAGGAAGAAAATGAGATAGGTAGAATCTAGGAGAAGATGGCACCTCGACTAACAACACTGGGAAACAAATATTTCTAGCTTGATGGCTCAACATCATAAATGATTGTAGTACTTCCTACAGGGTTACAGCAGGACACATTAAGGATTACTTAACCTTCTTGATATAAATTCCTTGACCCTTCTAGGTAGAAATGGACTTGGAAAGTGTGACAATACATGTTCCTTCCCTCAAAGCAGCTGCACGTGTTTTGTTTATCCTTAGCAGAGCACTGCAATTCTTACACCATCTATATAATCAGCCTAATAAAAATGCACTATGACCAGAGGACTAATATCAATTTCCTCAAAACTCATCTACATTGTATAACATAGTACTATGTGTGAAATATAACATTGGCTAGAATGTTTCATAATCCATACTAACAAGGCCACTCCTCCTTGCTCGAGTATACCTATGCACGTCATGCCGCCGAGGCTTGGCTCAAGCGATGGACGCAGGACTGGCCCCAAACGATCCACAGAGTCACCCGAGCACACCACCACATGCCGCACCGCCGAAGCTTGGCTCAGGCACATGTACGTGGGCAGCGGGACAGACCCCTCCTCTCCAAGGGGCTGGACTTGGCCCACAGAACCGCCGTGAAAGCAGACTTGTGCATGCGACACCACCAAGGCTTGGCTGAAACACATGGAAAGCAGGCTGGAACCCCAACGACCCTGGCGAACAGAGAGAGGCGGCTGAGTACAGCACCGCACGCTGCACCGCCAAGGCTTGGCTTGGCTCAGGTGCACGGACATGGGCTCCGGGAGGACTGGGACTGCTTGTCCCGCGGAACCGCCATGAAAGGCCAGGCGGGCACCATAGCAAGACGGGTAGTCTACTTGCAGACAACAACACTTCAAGTCACTCTCTGTTCGATAGCCAGGACAACATCAAGGTACAGCAACAAAAAGTGGTTGGCATTTCGTCGAACATTATGCCCACGCACTATTTCTTCCTCTATGTCAGCCTACACCTTCCTCGTTGACCAATCAAACAGTGCGCCCAGCCTCCATGGAGCACCTTAATGCCAGAGCGAACCACCACCTCAAGCAGCACTCGGGGCGGGCAAGGGCGGCCGAGCACGCCGACATGCACCGCACAGGCGAGACTGGGCTCAAGCGTGCGGACGCCAGCGACGCGAAGACCTCTACCTCCTCCCCTCGAGCGGGCAAAGCGTGGGCCGAGGAAACGCCGCACCGAAGACTTCAAATGGGCGGCGGCGATTCCTCGCCAGCGTGCGGCGCGTAGCCTAGGGTGGGCTCAGGCGCACATACATGGGAGACATGATGAGAGGAGGAGAGCTGGATAGGTCAAGGTTGGCAAAAAAGCAATGGAGTGCGCAGCCGCCGCCATCTCCTGGAATCGCGCCACCGCCGCCATCTCCTTGAATCGTGCCATCGCACCCGGAATTCCCTAGCCCTACTTGGATTCGCGCCCTCCCCACACCGTTGGGAGTCGCCTCAGCCGCCAGCCGTTGACTGTTGCCAACGAAGAGAGAGGAGCGGTCAGATTGGAGAGCAAAGCCGTCGCAGCCGGCAAGACCAGCCAGCGGAGAGAGAGGATCGGCCGGAATCGAGAGGAAAGACCACCATGAATCGAGAAAGCGGTCAGTCAAACCCCACACCCCACACCCCACACGGCCACACGGACGGAAAGGATAGAGCAGGCCCGAACAGAACATGCGTCGACCATGCAGCCAGAGCCGAACGGCAGCCCACACACCGACAATGGGCCCCACGGCGAAGCGAGCACCGTCCAAACGCTGAGGATGCTCGGATTGCAACGGCCTTAACCTTTTTAAAGAATGGAACAATCACTGTACATCTTTTTACAAGTCACAGTCGTCAGTTTGCTATATCTATTGGTTAAATCCTCTTCTCTCTGTATGCAGAAAGTGAATGCACTAATGGAGTCAAAGGATGGCCAAAAGTCTAGAAGTAGTACTGACGTAATACAAAGCTACACTCAGTTAGACCATTGATAATGTTCCAACAAGCTGGAGGCGCCAAGAAGTTTTCTGCTCCATACTTTTCTTCGAGGGTGAGAAAGTCGTGTACCATTCTTATATTGAAGGAAGGAAAGCTTTACAAGAGCTCAATAAATCGCAAACGGAAGGGGAGGGAAGAACTCCTTCCTTGAGAAGGAGCATTGAGTTAAGATATGAGCAGTAATTTCATCCTCCTGCAAGCTAAAGAACAGGTTGCACATTGGTCTTGCATGCTCTGGCCTTCCAAACTCTCTGGGCCAGTCACCTAAAGTCTATGCTGCAGAGCCAACCACACGAAAAAACGCAATTCATCGGCGCCGAGCAATTGTTAGTGCCCTTGAATTGACAACGCAGAAGCAGAGCATTTTGTAGGTGGCCGAGGCGGAGTAAACTCCGGCTGCATTCCACCGCCAATGAAACGTGTTCCACGTAATGGGCTTGGGCTGGCAGTATAGCCCGTTAGTCTTAGGGTTAATTAGAGATAAGGGTCGCTTGCTTAGGGGTCAAGTAAACCTCTCTATATAAGGAGAGGAGACGTACCAATCTAATTAAGCAAGAATTAAGAAGGAAATCTCTTCCCTCTTGCCACCGGCCGTGGGCAAAGCCCCCGGCCGGCCTTCTCGCGCCCTCGCAGCCCTCTCTCTCCCTCCCAAACCCTAGCAGCCACCTAACACTTGGTATCAGCTTTTCCGGGTTCGATCATGTCCAGCCCTCCACCGAGTTCTCCCCACCCGCCGCCGCCGCACTCCGACGTCCCCGCCGTTCTCTCCCCGGCGGAGATAACCGCAGCCCTCCGCGATCTCGCCACCGCGGTCCAGGAGATCCGCCTCTTCCTCGCCGGTCCCTACGGGCTGCCGCCGGCGGCGGCGCTGCTGCCGTGGCAGCCGACGCACCAGGCGGCCTCCGCCGCGATCGCCGGGCAGCTGCAGCCGACGATGCTGATGTCGTCGCGCCACCCGACGCCGGGCTGCTGCTGTCCCCGCTGCCGATGTCCACCATCTCCGGGCCGGGCCCTACCTCGGTGCCGGGGGTCCCTCTTCTCCAGCAGCCGGCCGCCTTCTTCCCCACCGGGATGCTGCAACAAAAGCAGCAGTGCGCCGTCGCCACCAACGCCGCCGCTGCAGCTGCTGTCCTCACTGACACTGTCCCTGTCATTCGGTGGGCAGCTGCAACAGCTGCCGTCGCCCCCAACACCGCAGCAGCGGCTGCTGCCGCCACCGACGCCATCCCTGCCTTTCGGTGGTGTGGGAGCGACCTTGGCCCCGGGCTCTACATCGACACCGCCCGAGATGCCCTTCCACCAGGCCCGTTTCCCTCCGTCGTCGTCACCGTTTCCGGCTTGGATCGCTATCCGCCACGTGTCGGCGGCGGTGAGGCTGCAGGCTGCTGCGCGCAGCCTCCTAGTGCGTCGGCGTGTGCGGGAGATGCGTGATCTGCAGTTGCAGCTCCTCCAAGTTGCGCTTCGTTGCGTAACGGACCTCGATCTCGGCCGCTGCGTCGGGGATCTTGGGCGTGCGGTTTCCCCCACGGGCGGCGGACATGTTGTTTTTCCCGCGGGCAGTGACCTCAAAGTCTACGCCATCGACAGTCATCCGGCGGGGAGAAGGCATGGTGTCACCGACAGGAGCGAACCGCATAGCACCACTGCATTCCGCCGCCGGCCGCCGCGCGGGCTCTTTTTGTCCCGCTGGTTTCCATGGGATCCGGGTGGCTGTACAGGTCCGACGGGCGAATGGTGTCCACTTTATGTTCAGGGGTCAACAATAAAGCGTCTCAGTCCATTTCAGGTTGAGAGTAATAAAACAAGCCGAGATGTAAAAGGCTCGTTTTTAGGTGTTAGGTTTGTGTTGCGTCGAGTCATGGTTTATTTATGTTGCAGCTCGAGGACGAGCTACATGTCCAGGTGGGATGTAGTGTTAGAGTACGTAATGAGCTTGGGCTGGCGGTATAGCCCGTTAGTCTTAGGGTTAATTAGAGATAAGGGTCGCTTGCTTAGGGATCGAGTAAACCTCTCTATATAAGGAGAGGAGACGTATCAATCTAATCAAGCAAGAATTAAGAAGGTAATTCCTTTCCTCTTGCAACCGGCCGTGGGCAAGACCCCCGGCCAGCCTTCTCGCGTCCTCGCAGCCCTCTCTCTCCCTCCCAAACCCTAGCAGCCACATAACAGTTCCCCACCACGGGTTGAATCTGAATTTCCTGGATTGTACCCCACAGTAAAACATACTGGTCCAGGCCTTGCGGCGATCTGTATACTTAAACGTAATGACAAAGCACACCATTTTACTTCTGTTCCAATTATGTATCTCTATATGTGTTTTAACCAAGTAAATTGTTTCTTCTCCTGCAGTGCATGAAGATACCATCAGATTTTTTTAATCCATGGGACAAGATGTATATATACCTTCTCACCGCAAGAGACCTTTTATTATTGTAAATATATACATAGCACTTTCAGTAAAACAGCAATTCACCAGCTTAGCCCTTTTCATGAGGTAATTCGAAATTGGAAGTTGGTAATATTAATGAGTGAAATGCAGAAGGTTTAGGGGCGGAGCTCCAATAGCCATGGCAATTTATGAACTTCTCATCCTCCTTAGGGGATCTGGCCAACAAGTTTTTCAAGTTAGTCTTTGCGTAAATAAGATTGTTAGAGGTCATCTACAAACATGACGTTATGTATTTTGGATCCTACATAAGATGAGTTATAAAGTTGGAATGATAGAAAGAAACTGAAATTTATGGTCTATGCAAGTCTTTTCAATTGACTAAGTATACATGTGTCTATTAATTCTACATACACCATCATTATTTATGCATATACCATGATGAATACTTTACATTCTCTCCCAAGTTGCTTCAAGCAACAAAAAAAACCTTCATTGGTCATCGCCTCCATATGATGCTTTTATGTGTTATATGATAAGCTTATGTCGTCATTTTGCGTACAGTTTTGATGAAGGTTTTGTTTATCTTAATCATTTCCAGGTTTTGAAGCAGTGGCTGAAGAACTAAAAACTAACTACATATTTCAGATTACGAGATACATACAATCGCAATGCCTATGTGTTAATGCTATATAACATTTTGCACTTATTTTCTTGGTTAAATTTGTAGAAAAGATTTGTTCACATCATTGTCAAGAAGAGACGTGTTGCACGTGCACACTTACTAGTTATGTATTTAAAGTGATTAAAAGGTTTCATTGAGAATTAACTTCAATGATAGAATATGGACTAAAAATATATATTTAGCGTCAAGATCTATGAAGATAGATTAAAGCACATAATAAGTTTAAGTCTAAGTACATAGAGTAAATATTGAAGTAGTTCAATATGAAAACGTCAAGAAGGAGTTCTTTTCCATGTGGAGGTTTTAACAAGACTGGAGTGTATTTGACACTCAATGAGTAAAAACACATGAAGTAATTTTAGATCACGAATAATATGTACACAATTAGATATCATATGCTCTAAGTGTTACGAGCATATACCAGAATGATTCATGTGATGAACATGGGACAACAGTAAGAGTATCCCTGAGTGATTTAGAAGAACCAAGGATATATATAGTATTGTATGGGGTAATGACAAACTAATCGCTGTAAGGTGTTGCACCGATATTAGTTTGGTCACATATAAAAATGAATTTCAAATCTCAATTAGGCTAAGTGTTTATTAAAAGGTAGCACAATGCTAGATTTAGAGTTCTAAATATTATGATGAATTCTACAAACGAAGGCAGAGTATGTCAATATTTTGATAATGACCGAGGGTGTTTGAGTTAAGGAGTTCTTTGAGAACTTGGTGTAGTTCCGGTAGTGTCAGAACTTTGAAGCTATATTGTGTGTGACAATATTATATTTCAGACCGCGGAATTAAGGTTCCACCAGAATACTAAGCATATACGATTAATGCCGACTCATTAGGAAAATGAGTGATGCGCGGAGACGCAAATGAATTGCAAAATACATACGTTTCTGAGCATGTCAGATTCGTTGAATGAAACCTCTCCCGTGAGCAAAAAATGATAAGCACCAGAAGTCCAAGGTGTTATATCTTTACAAATGTAAACTAGATTATTGACTCTAGTGCAAGTGGGAGACTGTTGGAGATATGCCCAAGAGGCAATAATATAAGTGTTTATTGTTATATCTTAGTGCTCATGATAAATGTTTACATCCCATGCTATAATTGTAGTAACCGGAAACATTAATACATTTATGTTGTATAAACAACCAGAGTTCCTAGTAAGCCTCTTGTTAAACTAGCTTGTTGATTAATCGATGATCATGGTTTCCTGATCATGAATATTGGATGTTGTTAATAACAAGGTTATGTCATTGGGTGAATGATATAATGGACACACGCCCATAATAAGCGTAGCATAAGTCATTAAGTTCATCTTCCTATAAGATTTCGATACATAGTAACCTAGTCCTTCGACCATGAGATCATGTAAATCACTTACACAGGATGGGTACTTTGATTACATCAAACGCCACTGCATAAATGAGTGGTTATAAAGATAGGATTGAGTATTCAGAAAGTACGAGTTGAGGCATATGGATCAAAAGTGGGATTTGTCCATCCCGATGACGGATAGATATACTCTGGGCCCTCTCGGTGGAATGTCGTCTAATTAGCTTGCAAGCATGTGACAAGGTCACAAGATATGACATACCACGGTACGAGTAAAGAGTACTTGTCGGTAACGAGGCTGAACTAGGTATGGAGATATACCGATGATCAAACCTCGGACAAGTAAAGTATCGCGCGACAAAGGGAATTGGTATCGTATATTAATGGTTCAATCGATCACTAAGTAATAGTTGAGTGTGTGTGAGCCATTATGGATCTCCAGGTCCCGCTATTGGTTATTGATCGGAGGGGAGTCTCGATCATGTCCGCATAGTTCACGAACCGTAGGGTGACGCGCTTAAGGTTCGATGTCGTATAAGTAGATTCAGAATATGAGATGGAGACCGAATGTTTTCGGAGTCTCGGATGGGATCCAGGACATCACGAGGAGGTCCGGAATGGTCCGGGGAATAAGATTCATATAAGGGAAGTTAATTTCCGGGGTTCGGAAAAGTTCGGGATTTTTCCGGTGGAAGACCGAGAAGGTTCTAGAATGTTCCGGAGGGTCCACCAGTGGGCCCACGACCCTAGGAGAGGCCACATGGGACGAGGGGTGCTGCCCAGCCCTAATGGGCTAGGCGAACAAGCCCCGCAAGGCCCAGGCCGGCCACTCCTTTAGGGTTTCCCCAAAACCCTAGGGGGAAGACTGGGGGAAGAAATATCACCCCCCCCCCCTCTTTTGGCCGCCGGCCCAAGGCTTGGAGGAGGGGCCAAGGAAAACCCTGGCCGGCCTCCCACCTATATAAAGAAGGGAGGGGGCAGGGGGCGCAGCCCTCCCTCATCCTTCAACCCTGGCCGCCCCCTCTCCTCCTCCACCATACCTCTTGCTCCGGCTTAGGCGAAGCCGTGCAGGAATTCTCCTCCACCACCACCACCACACCGTCGTGCTGCTGGGATTCCAAGGAGATCTACCACACCTCCGCTGCCTGCTGGAACGGGGTGAGGAAGGACTTCATCGACACCGTATGTGCGATCGAGTACGGAAGTGCTGCCGGATTGCAGCACCGGAACGATCGTCTACATCAACCATGAGATCTGATCTCGTTAAGGCTTTGGATCTACGAGGTGAATGGACACGGATGTCGCCTACAGGGGGTGAATAGGCAGTTTAAAACTTTTACGAGATGGGCTTAACAAATGCGGAATAAAACTAGCGTTTACTTTGTCAAGCCCAAAGCCTATATACTAAGGTTCACCTATGTGCATCAACAACTTATGCTAAGCAATACAAGCAACAATGTGATAGCAAGATATATAACTTCAAGCACGATGGCTATCACAAATTGAAGTGCATAAGTAAAGAGCTCGGGTATAGAGATAACCGAGGCACGCGGGAGACGATGATTTATCCCGAAGTTCACACTCTTGCAAGTGCTAATCTCCGTTGGAGAGGTGCGGTGGCTTAGCTCTCCCGAACGCCACAAATAGCCTTACCTTGAGGTGTGGTTGCTCGATGCACACCAACGCCACAAAGGCCTCACCCCAAGATGCGGGAGTCACACCACACACCGAGCGCCATGAAGGCGCCTCACCTTATTCTCCGGTGACCCTCGCCACAAAGGCCTAGGTCACAGTTCCACTAAGGGATTTCCTTCGAGGCGAAAACCGGGCCTTTCACAAAGGTTGGGGCACACATCCACAACTTAATTGGAGGCTCCCAACAAATCACCACAAAGTCCAAGAATCCGTCTAGGGTTCCAAGAACCCAAGAGTAACAACCTTCTTGCTTTCACCACCATGAATCTTCGTGGAAAGCTCAAACTGATGCACCAAATACAATGGGAAATCCTTCACTCCCAACTTCCACCAAAGCTACAAAAGCTTGTGGGGGAAGAAGAGAGGACGAACAAAGGAAATTCACAAAGAACTCCAAGATCAAGATCTAGATGGATTCCCTCACAAAGAGGGGATTTTGATTGGTAGAAGTGTAGATCAAGGTCTCCTCTATGTTTCTCTCAAATGGATGCAAGAATCATTGGAGGGAGAGGAAGATAGCAAGCTCAAGAGGGTTAGCAATGGGGGACAAATCGAGCTGGGAGAGATGGGGGACTTTGGGGAAGAAGATCCCCTTAAATAGGTCCCCAGAAATATGACCGTTATGGTCAGAAACACGTCTCGGGCGGCACTGCCGCAGCAATTGGCGGCACTGCCGCCCCTGTGAACTTGGAAAATGACTGTGTGCGACCTTGGGGCAGAACTACCTCTAAAACTAGCGGTACTGCTCCGAGCGGCAGTGCCGCCCCTGGGAAAACAGCAAAACCGACCGATACGAAAACTTCAATAACTTTTGCATCTGGACTCCAATTTCGATGATCTTGGGCTCATTGAAATCACAACAACGAGCTCTACAACAATATGCATATAAACATCATAGTTCAGTAGGGTTGGATAGAAACAAATGAGTAAAGGTTTTACCTATCTATAAAAGCCAAACTGATAAAAACTCCAACCTCGAAGATGCAACAAGTTTCCCGTGCAAAAATCATTCTTGATAAACTAGAGCTTGTCATGAGAATAAGCACAAGCTCTAAAACATCACATGGATAAGATACAAATAACAACAAGAAATATGATGCAAGGATGCAAAGGTTTGAGCTCTCTGAAGGATACGATCGAGTTACTCACTCGAGAGCCCTCTTGATAGTACGACAACTAAACTATAAACCGGTCTCCAACTACACCATGAGACCGGTGAGAAAGAAACCCTATCAAGAGCAAACCTTAATCTTGCGCATTCCACTTGAGCTAGATGATGACGGTCTTGACCTCAACAAGATGGAACGCATTTCTTGATTGTGCTTACTTTATGAAGTCATGCGAATTGCTCCCTCATACTCAACTATGGGAGAGCTTTTTCTTCGGTGCATCTTCACATATCCATGATCACCATATGGATGACAAGCTTCAAGCATAAGATCTCTTCGAGTTGACTCATCTTGAACTTGCGCTTCATTTCTTCATTCTTCATCATGTTGACGTCTTCATGCGAATTGCTCCCCCATACTCCACTATGGGAGAGCTTCTTCTTCGGTGCATCTTCACGTATCCATGATCGCCATATGGATGACAAGCTTCAAGCATAAGATCTCTTCCATTTGACTTATCTTGAAATTGCGCTTCATTTCTTCATTCTTCATCATGTTGATGTCTTGAAGTTAACTTTGAGAGCTCACTTTATCTTCATCTTCAAGTCATACTTGACACTTGATATTCTTCATCAATTTCTTCTTATTTCAACCTTGAAGCCAACATATGGTTCAAGCATTGCCTATGGACCGTTCCTACAAATAACTCAATGCAAATATTACTCCATAGGGATTGTCATCAATTACCAAAACCACACATGGGGGATCCATGCACTTTCAATCTCCCCCATTTTGGTAATTGATGACAATCTCTTTGAGAGGGTTTATATAAGGAATTTAAGTAACAAACAAGTTGAATACATAGAGCAAAAAAACCCCATAATATATGCATGTGTGAATGAACTTGAATTTCATTGCATACATTGGCATTCAAAGCCTAGTGGAGTTTCCACTAAATATTCAACTATGCAAAGCAACAAGATGCAATGCAAGAAAAGCACATGCTTAAGCACAAAGCAAAGACATAAGCAAATTCCCTTAAACCCTCCAAACTTCTCCCCCATTGGCACCAATTAACGAAATGGGTGAAAAATTTAGAAGGCCATATAGTGAGAGCTCCTCCATACCGTGTGCATTTCTCATAATTTGTGTGTAATCAAATGCACTTATCCAATGACGAATATTTGGAAGGAATCACACTATAGAGAGGATCAAAGATTGTAAAAAGTTAACAAGTCAATAAGCTTCAACAAATGAAGCAAGCAACCAAATGAACCACAAACAATATTCCAAAAGAAAGATAGATATTATGATAAGATCAAGAAGATTGCTCTAAATAATATCAGGAAGCTCCCCAATGTTTGTGCTCAAAACAAGACAATTTGCATTGGAGTATAAAGTGCACAAACATGGAATCATCACTCCCATAATATCATTCAAAACAAAAGATAAAAAGTGAATTAAACTCTAATGATTACCATAAAACAGTGCTTTAAATAAAATGAGGAAGCTCACCAAGGTACATGCATAAATTAAAATTTTGCATTTGGATACAATATGCAGAACATGGAATCCTCACTCCCTCATTACCATTTAAAACACAAACATTTGCAATAGATCATACATAGAAAGTTAAGCTTAACACTTGCATCAAACAAATGGTTGAGCAACAAGTAGGAAGTACCATAATAAAAGGCTCAACCAATAGGGTATGTGAAAGGCATGCCAAAGCATATTATAAGACTATTACAAGGATGAGAAAATAGCATCATCATATTCTTCAATGAATTATATTGCTTAGTATGACCAATCAACACACAACAAATAAACAAGATATCAAATGGAGATGTATCATCTCTTGTGTGTATAAGTTTCTGTAAGTGTACAAAATCACGAAGATGCTTATCCGCAAAGAAACATGTACACACAAAATATATACACAAGAAATATAACATGATGTCCAAGACGAAGTCATGCAATATACCAATAAGAATTTTTTTCTTAATAATATGGCCAAAGGCTCAATTTTATCGTATTGTACATACATGAACTTCAAACATAAACACATAAAATACATCACAAATATCAACAAGGGATAGAGGATAGTTGGGATGAATTGAGAAAGGCAACAAATATCACAAACAAGGATAACAAAAGAAATAACTCAATTTGCACTTTCATCGATATTGCACATGTGAGAGGCTTGAGGAATTGATATGCAATAAAATTGCTAGATAGACATAGTTGGGATGGATGAATCATGAGCATGATTTTATATACTTCCCAACATATGTGCTCATCTCAATTTACTCACATTTGCAATAAAGAGGTGTCATTAAAAACTTTGCAACAAGAAAAATATTTGCAAATCAAGAGATTCATGCCAAGATGCAACCACATGCTTGGATGCTAGAAAAATATGCATGAGAAGATACTTGTTACCGAGATAGCATTGGTGTGGATGTAGTAGATATGAGTTCGTTGATCATCCTAGCTTGCCTCAAATTATCATTGAGTCACCACATCTTCCTAAGTGTGATACAAGCATTCAATGTATCTCCTTGTACCTAACACAAAATTATGTACAAAATGGTTCTCAAACTAATTGGGTCCAAAGTAGTTAGATACACTATAACATATGGGACAAACTCCACAAAACTATGTGCATATAGATATGAAATTGACTTTCATGCACATCTTAGCCAAATTAGGATTTGATGGAGTTTACCCTATATATTGGATCAAAAAAAATAATGCATGCCATAAGATATACATATATTAAATATGCATGCACAACACTTTCAAGAACCAAAGGAAGATACAATTCGGACAAAACACCAAATAAATCAAGAAACAATGGTTGTCCAAATTATATCAAAGAATCGAATCAACACAAGATTGATTCCAAAGACTTATCTCATTGTAAGAAGCTAATTAAACCCAAAGACAAAGGAATGAGATAAACAACTCCCAAGAGAGTAAGGTTCCCACAAATAAACCAAACCCTCAACATTTTTATGATGGGACAAAGTACCAACAAGAAAAGGTTTGTCTCCCAAAACCAAATTATTGATAATAATCAAGAGATGTTAAGCATTCTAACAAATATAGGAGAGCTCCCCCAAGATTAGTGCATTATCTAGGATTTTCATATGAATACAAAATGTATAAAACTAGGATCATCAAGCTACCTATATCTACGAAAAATGCTAAGAAAGTTTGAATAGACAAATTAGATCCATATGATGCAAGGAAGACATATGGGAGTCAAAGCACAACAAATTCATGGCATTGAGTAAGGCAATTTAAACACAAGAGCCAATGTAAATATGATCAATAAATATCTACCGCATAATAGATTGCCAATTTTCCTAGGACAAGAGGTATTAGGAAATATTTCCCGGTGGTAGTTTGTAAGTACACGTAAGATCATATTTACAACAAATAAAGCATATGGTAAAAGATAAGAGTTAACCATCATGCAAAGAGAGTTTCTTGATAGCTTCAATTAGTCATACCAATATGCAAAGCAATTAATAGCATGACTTGAAGAACATGGTTTCCCAAAAATGTATTGAGGGACACGTTGTGAAAAACCATGCCGAGAAAAACTTTCACAAATAAGATCCACAAATATATTAGCAATGAAGCCATTTAAGCAACTTGGAACTTGTTTGAGCAAACATGCCACATAGGAGAGAGATAATTTACAATATCAATTATATGTGACACAACCTTAAATGCTCACATTTTCTAGGCTTGTAATATGCACAAAGCTTATTACTCCCCCATAATGTGATAAGGAAGTTATTTTCACAAGAGGCAAATAAGATCCAACTAGAGATATTTAATGGACATTAGAATTTGAATTTCTCATGAAGATGACATACCACATAGAGACTAGATAATCTTGCGATATCAATTCTAAGTGATTTTGCTCATGTACACACATTGTTAGGATCGTGAAATTCCCAAAGTAATATCACTCCCCCAAAATGGGATAGTCCATTAATCGCTCATAAGAGCCATATAAGATACAACAAGATGAAAAGAGGCTCCAACACAAACACAAATACATGGTGTGCAACCCAACATGCATAGACTTGATTTCTCAAGTAAAAAGCAAGTAGGAAGCACAACATATACAAACACATGTGAGGAACAAAACTAACACATGCAAAGGGGCAAGTAACTTTCAATATAAATGAGTTGAGCACATGTTACCGCAAGGAGGAACATTGAATATATGATAGAAGTAATATAACCAAAAGAATTGGCTTGAGATAATATAAATGATAAAGATCCCTTAATTCTTTATGATGTAGCCAAGTCTCCAATGCCCTCCAACAAGCACCTATTGATCAAGTTTTGTATTGTTAGTCCCCAACTAAATTGGGTCCTACGAGGTTAGTCACAATAGGCTTGGCAACCCAAATGGTTCTTTTTTTGACACCACTTTGAGCACCAACAAATTTGGCAAACACATTGCCACCCTCATCCTTACGAAGAGAATAAACATCATCAATGGTGATAGAGTTGGATGAGGTGCCAATAGTGCACAAGGAGGATATGTGGCCCTTCTGACGGCATATGTAGCACGTTCTTCTCTTCTCCTTCTTCTCACTAGATTTCCCCACAATGGGAGCATTGGCTTGATTCTTCTTGGGAAGTGGCATTTCTTCAACTTGAGGTTGAATATGAGTTTGAGCTTGAGGCCGCTTCCCTTTTTGCATCTTCTTCAAAGGGCAAGATCTAACATGGTGCCCTTCAATATTGCACTTGAAGCAAACAATCTTGGCCGGGTCTTTGACTTGTACTTGGCCCTTCTTCTTGTTGTTGTTCTTGGACTTGTTCTTGTTGTTGGATTTGAATCCAAGTCCACTCTTGTCATTGGGGGATTGTTGCACACTCAACATCGTGTCAAGTTTGCATTTTTCCTTCATGACTCTTTACCAAGTCGTTGTTCAAAGAAGTGACTTGGGCCTTGATGTGACGCCCCAGAACCGGTACTATGCGGATTCAAGCGTTCCCGCCAAAATACGCACAATATCGATTTTAGGAGACGCACCACAAAGCGTCTCGTACACGCCGAAGCATGCACGCGATGTGGGTGGAATCAATCACGAGTAGTAATCATTAAAACAAGTCATGACATAGCCCACAAGAGGACTTATATTACAGCAACGACTCCAACGAGTCAAGATACAAATATACAATACAAAGATCCAATTCATACAGAAGATCGAATACATCCGAGTACGGACAAGATACAAATTGGACTAAGAGTCCTGAAGATAAACGATGGCATCCATAACCCTGCCCAGGCCAAGCCGGAAGGGTAACCTTGCTAACATCGTCTTCATCGAACATATCTTCATACCTGCCCGGTTATGTCCCGTAGAAGCAGCAATAAGTACGGGTTCGTACTTAACAAGACTTCAAGACGTATAAGCATTCATCAACCAGTCGTCCTTTGTACTTGAGGCACGCAGGGTACTTAGAGGACGCAAGAGGAACGTCATAGGCAATGTGGTGGGGTTAAGTGGCAGCGCACAAGCACTAAAAACCTATAGAGACACTCTACAACATTCGTCTAATCAGAGAGGATGAGAGAGCGCTCAAGCTAGCAGTTCTATACTCTGCAAACAAAACACAGCAGATGCGTTCCCCCCTCGCAAGGAAGTACTTACAAGGGCACTCACACGGTTGACAAGTTTTAACCAGTTATTATTTAAGTTGTTCTATCTTACTATGCAAGTTATTAGTATTGAAACAACAGGTGTAAGTTGTCTATGGTCGAGTCATACAGCTCCAAGCCGTCCATAACCGCGGACGCGGCTTATCGATAAGATTTAACCCTGCAGGGGTGCCCAAATATGCCCACACGCACGCTCAACCCACTTGCGACAGGTGGATATAACGACTCGCACTCTCCTTCACGACAATAATGTCCAGGAAGCCACCTAACTAAGTTGAACCCGTATCGAAGTCCGGCCGAATCTCCGAAGCGGACCTAGCTATTGCTTGCACGGCTTCCGAGGGTCAAAACACACACAGGGGCGAATGACCCGCTTCAGCATGCGATAAACGCTCAGGCCGCAAACCTATACGTGCATACCAGAAACAAGGGATACAAGGCACCCAGGGGCTTCCCAAAGTAAAGAAGTAACAGGCTGGCATGCACGCAAACAACAAATGGTAAAACATTGCAATCTAGTTGTGGCCACTGGACAAAGCTGTAGATTCCGGCAGTGGTCGAGGGGAGACCCAATAAACATACCGACGTGTGGTTAGAGCTCTCAGTCTCGGAACAGATAACAAGAACTCGGGGTCCTAAGGTTCATGGAAACACAAGTGAGCCGTCACAAAACAATCAACTGACCCACCGATGCCTCTGCTAACAACTATTAACAAGTAACCATGATACTCTCCAACATATATAACCATAAACCATGTGTCATGTTCCCCAACAGATAACTTGATAAGATAGCGATAACGGTAACGAGATAAAACAGCACTAGCATGCACTACGACTCGCAAGGCAGACCCGATAACCAAACAATAGCTATAGGTGGTGGTTGGTGGTGGCAATATGGGCTGCTTGAGGTAACAGGTGGATAGGACACATGACAAGAACGCAACTTAAGGATAGCATGAGGGAGAAGGTAAAATAAAATAGGTGAGCGACTCCTGCAGAGACAGGAGTATAGGAAATGATTGCCTGTTAAAGCTTGTCGAGGAACATCCGAAGAACTTGTCGTAGCTCGCATCAACTCAACGGTCTATCCGTGAAGAAGCAAATCACTACAACAAACAACGGATGCACAACTTACTAATACGGAGAAGAATCGACATGCTCCAAATGATATGCATGGCATGTCAAATATGATGCGATGCACGTATCCATATTAATCGGAGTCGGAATCCCGACAAACAAATTATTAGGTTGAAGTTGTTTTTCTACCGCCAAATTAAATGTTGGTTAGCATGGCAAGACAAAGCAAGGGTGAGCTACTCAAAGTTAAATGGAACCGGGACAATATTATACAATATCCCACATATTCCATATGTTACATATTAGGTGATAATGCAAACTACCACTAAATAACATGATGCGTGATGCAAACAAATGCATGGATGACATATTCATGTTCCTCTCATTTTTCTGAGAAACTTTCATATAAAATACTTTGTATTTCGATTTACGGTTCAAAAGATATGATTTTTAGCAAGATATAACTTTTTTTTGTAATTTTCAGAAAAACAGAATAAGGCCAGGGCCGTTTCTCACCCACGAAAAGCTAGCACGGGCAATGACAAGCGGGCCAGGGAGAGCTGACTGGATGCTGACTGGGCTGCGGTTTGATTCCAAGCAGATCAAGGGCCTGAAAGAAAAACTACCAGGGATAAGGAGTTAAGGACGGCGGGTTGAGGAAAAAGAATTACCAGGGGGCAAACTGTAAAGGAGCTGGATCTGGATCTGAGGAATGTTTCTCACCCAGAGGAGTTCTAGCCACAGAGGCTGGCAGAAGGGCCCGGGCGCCACGCTGGCAAAGCGTCTGCGGATGCACGCAAGTCGTTCGACGCCGTGCGCGTTCCAGGCCACGGTGGTCACCGCGGCTGTGCGGGCGCGCGTGGTCGACGGAGGACTTCCCAGGGAGCGGGCGTGAGTGAAGGATGTGTGCCTCGCCACGGGGAGTAGAAGGGTGCCAGTGCCGTCACCTAAAGGTCACCGGAGAATCGCCGGAGATGGAGACCTGCAGCGGCGGTGGTCGGCACCATGGTGAAATATAGATTCTGGAAGCAAATAGGGCAAATAAGATGTCCAGGAGGTTCGTGAGGATACCAGGAAGGCGATGGAGAGCTCGGCGTGGACGGAGATGGTCGGACGGTGCCGGAATCGGAGAAATAGCCGCCGGTGCTGAGGGGGGAAACAAGGTCGGTGAGGTCGATTGGGGCGTCCCCGGTGCGATTCCTCGCGCCAGGAGAAAGAGGGGAACGAGGTGCGTCGATTGGTGGCGTTGTCTTGGCGTGGCGAGGCCGGAGTCGGCGGGTCGACGGCGGGGGAGATGCGGTGCTGTGGGGGTTTCTCCCCTCTCTCGGCTCCTTTCGTGGAGATGAAGAAAAGAGGGAGGGAGACGCGTGGTGGAGGGAGCATCCGTGTGGGAAGATAAGGAGGATGGGGCGCCTGAGGGAGCATGTGAGACAGGAGGACCACAACGCGGTGGTTGAGCTCACGCGAGGTGCGTGACCTCTCCTGTCGTTGTACAGAGATGATGAAAAGGGAGGAAGGAGGCCTAGCTGGCGAAGGGGTACGCGGGCTGAGGAGCAGATGGGCTGGACCAAAGGACAAGGGGAGATGGGCTCGGCCAGAGGAAGATGGTGGGCTGCCGGGATGGAGAATAAAAGGGGCCAGGAGGGATAGGTGGCCTGGTTAGACTAGGGTTTGTATTTTTCTCTTTTTCTGTTTTTGTTTTAAAGCCTTTCGAATTGAAAATCTTTTCTGTTTTTAATTTGAAACAAAGGTGGGAAAGAGATTCATAAATATTTGTTAAAATATTTATTTTATTTGTAACCAAACAAAACACTTTAATTTCCACAAATTAATTGTTGGAAAAATCTTAATTATAAATAAGAATTATGAGAGGGAGATTAGGGTTTTATTTAAAATAAAAGACAAGGGAGGTTTATAAAATAGTTTTATTTTTGTGAAAACATGGATGATATGATGCATGATGCATGATAATGCACAATAAGAAAAGAACAAACAAAACTAATAGGGGGTATTTTCCGGGGTCGCTACAATCGACACCACTAACAAGGAACCTCGCCCCGAGGTTCACGTCAACCTAAGGGGGAGTTGGTTAAACTATCGACTCTTCATCCGCCATGTAGATTGTCGCGACAACACTAACAAGAATTCTTGCTCCAGGTTGATCGGGTCGACACCACTAACAAGGGTTGTTGCTCCGCTGTCGATGATGCACTTTCGTCGGGACCTCCGAAGATCAGACCTAATAGGTGAGGGGTAAAGATCGTCCAACACACGTCGGAACCTAAGACTCGGAAAAACTCAGATAAGAGAGAAGACTCAAAACTCGCATAGGTAAGACGAGAAAGAATAGAGGTAAGGAGAAAAATCAGAGCTAATCAGAACTGTCCAACGAATTTTAGAAAATAGTTTGGACTCTCTAAACTCGACGACCATTGGCAAGGTTATCCTAAAGGCTGGACTAGTAGGGTACCGTCAACCTGAGGCTCTGATACCAACTTGTGACGCCCTAGAACCGGTACTATGCGGATTCAAGCGTTCCCGCCAAAATCCGCACAATATCGATTTTAGGAGACGCACCACCAAGCGCCTCATACATGCCGAAGCATGCACGCGATGCGGCTGGAATCAATCATGAGTAGTAATCATTACAACAAGTCACGACATAGCCCACAAGAGTACTTATATTACAAAAGCGACTCCAACGAGTCAAGATACAAATATACAATACAAAGATCCAATTCATACAGAAGATCGAATACATCCGAGTATGGACAAGATACAAATTGGACTAAGAGTCCTGAAGATAAACGATGGCGTCCATAACCCTGCCCAGGCCAAGCCGGAAGGGTAACCTTGCTAACGTCGTCTTCATCGAACATATCTTCATACCTGTCCGGTTATGTCCCGTAGAAGCAGCAATAAGTACGGGTTCGTACTTAACAAGACTTCAAGACGTATAAGGAATCGTCAACCAGTCGTCCTTTGTACTTGAGGCACGCAGGGGACTTAGAGGACGCAAGAGGAATGTCATAGGCAATATGGTGGGGTTAAGCGGCAGCGCGCAAGCACTAAAAACCTATAGAGACACTCTACAACATTCGTCTAATCAGAGAAGATGAGAGAGCGCACAAGCTAGCAGTTCTATACTCTGCAAACAAAACACAGCCGATGCGTTCCCCCCTCGCAAGGAAGTACTTACAAGGGCACTCACACGGTTGACAAGTTTTAACCAGTTATTATTTAAGTTGTTCTATCTTACTATGCAAGTTATTAGTATTGAAACAACAGGTGTAAGTTGTCTATGGTCGAGTCATAAAGCTCCAAGTCGTCCATAACCGCGGACGCGGCTTATCGATAAAATTTAACCGTTCAGAGGTGCCCAAATGTGCCCACACGCACGCTCAACCCACTTGCGACAGGTGGATATCACGACTCGCACTCTCCTTCACGACAACAATGTCCAGGAAGCCACCTAACTAAGTTGAACTCGTATCGAAGTCCGGCCGAATCTCCGAAGCGGACCTAGCTATTGCGTGCACTGCTTCCGAGGGTCAAAACACACACAAGGGAGAATGACCCGCTTCAGTATGCGATAAACGTGCATACCAGAAACAAGGGATACAAGGCACCCAGGGGCTTCCCAAAGTAAAGAAGTAACAGCCTGGCATGCACGCAAACAACAAATGGTAAAACATTGCAATCTAGTTGTGGCCACTGGACAAAGCTGTAGATTCCGGCAGTGGTCGAGGGGAGTGATACGTCTCCAACGTATCGATAATTTCTTGTGTTCCATGCCACATTATTGATGTTATCTACATGTTTTATGCACACTTTATGTCATATTCGTGCATTTTCTGGAACTAACCTATTAACAAGATGCCGAAGGGCCAGTTCATGTTTTCTGCTGTTTTTGGTTTCAGAAATCCTAGTAACGAAATATTCTCGGAATCGGACGAAATCAACGCCCAGGTTCCTATTTTACCCGGAAGCATCAAACACACGAGAACCGCCAGAGAAGAGGCACAGGGCCACCAAACCCTAGCCCGGCGCGGCCAAGGGGGGGGGGCGCCCCCCTAGGGTGTGGACCCCCCTTCGACCTTCCTGCGCCGCCTCTCCGCCTATAAAAAGCCCCTGGATCAGAAAACCCGATACAAATTGACGAAACCCACAGAAACCTGCCAGAGCCGCCGCCATCGCGAAGCCAAGATCCGGGGGACGGGATCTCTGTTCCGGCACCTCGCCGGAGCGGGGAAGTGCCCCGGAAGGCTTCTCCATCGACACCGCTGCCATCTCCACCGCCATCTTCATCACCGCTGCTGCTCCCATGAGGAGGGAGTAGTTCTCCATCGAGGCTCGGGGCTGTACCGGTAGCTATGTGGTTCATCTCTCTTCTATGTAGTTCAATACAATAATCTCATGAGCTGCCTTACATGATTGAGATTCATATGATGATGCTTGTAATCTAGATGTCATTATGCTAGTCAAGTGAGTTTTACCTATGTGATCTCCAGGAGACTCCTAGTCCCACGTGTGTAAAGGTGACGAGTGTGTGCACCGTGTGGGTCTCTTAGGCCATATTTCACGAGAATACTTACTCATTGAATGGCATAGTGAGGTGCTTATTTATATCTCTTTATGATTGCAGCATGTTTGTATCACTACTATCTATGTGCTACTCTAGTGATGTGTTATTAAAGTAGTTTTATTCCTCCTGCATGTGTGCAAAGGTGACGATGCGTGCACCGTGTTAGTACTTGGTTTATGCTATGATCATGATCTCTTGTAGATTATGGAGTTAACTATTGCTATGATAATATTGATGTGATCTATTCCTCCTACATATGCATGAAGGTGACGAGTGTGCATGCTATGCTAGTACTTGGTTTAGTACTGTTGATCTATCTTACACTAAAGGTTACTTAAACATGAGCATTATTGTGGAGCTTGTTAACTCCGGCATTGAGGGTTCGTGTAATCCTACGCAATGTGTTCATCATCCAACAAAAGTGTAGAGTATGCATTTATCTATTCTGTTATGTGATCGATGTTGAGAGTGTCCACTAGTGAAAGTCTACTCCCTAGGCCTTGTTCCTAAATACTGCTGAGTTACTACTGCTTGTTTACTACTTGCTTGCGTTACTACTGCTGAGTTACTACTGCTTGTTTCTTGTTTCTACTGCGTTACTACTGCTGCAATACCACCACCATCAACTACACGCCAAGCACTTTTACGGCACCGTTGCTACTGCTCATACTTATTTATACCACCTGTATTTCACTATCTCTTCGCCGAACTAGTGCACCTATTTGGTGTGTTGGGGACACAAGAGACTTCTTGCTTTGTGGTTGCAGGGTTGCATGAGAGGGATATCTTTGACTTCTTCCTCCCTGAGTTTGATAAACCTTGGGTATCCACTTAAGGGAAACTTGCTGCTGTTCTACAAACCTCTGCTCTTGGAGGCCCAACACTGTCTACAAGAATAGAAGCTCCCGTAGACATCAAGCACTTTTCTGGCGCCGTTGCCGGGGAGGAAAGGTAAAAGGCTCTCATACTACGGTCTCGGGTAAAGTATTTTTCTGGCGCCGTCGTGTGTGTGCTCAAAGCTATTTCCTTTAGATCCTGCAATTGCATCTTTTTGTTTCTTGTTTACACTAGTTTGGCATAATGGACAACAGTGAGCTTCTTATTCTATTTCCTGATTTAAAACATGGATTGTTTGATGCGAAAATTAAAAAACCTATGAAATCTTCTTTGCATGCTGGTAGTAATATTAGTATGAACGCTTTGAACACCATTGTTGACAATAATATAGAAAGTTCTAAGCTTGGGGAAGCTGGTTTTCATGATATTTTTAGTCCCCCAAGCATTGAGGAGAAAATTTTCTTTGATGATACTTTGCCTCCTATTTCTGATGATGATAATGATAGTGGTCTTTTGGTGCCACATACTGCGGAGAGTAAATTTTGTTGTGATTATACTATGCCTCCTACACTTGATGAGAATAATAATGATAGCTACTTTGTTGAATTTGCTCCCACTACAACTAATAAAATTGATTATGCCTATGTGGAGAGTAATAATTTTATGCATGAGACTCATGATAAGAATGCTTTATGTGATAGTTATATTGTTGAGTTTGCTCATGATGCTACTGAAAGTTATTATGAGAGAGGAAAATATGGTTGTAGAAATTTTCATGTCACTAAAACACCTCTCTATGTGCTGAAATTTTTGAAACTATACTTGTTTTATCTTCCTATGCTTGTTACTTTGCTCCTCATGAACTTGTTTATTTACAAGATTCCTATGCATAGGAAGCATGTTAGACTTAAATGTGTTTTGAATTTGCCTCTTGATGCTCTCTTTTGCTTCAAATACTATTTCTTGCGAGTGCATCATTAAAACTGCTGAGCCCATCTTAATGGCTAAAAAGAAAGAACTTCTTGGGAGATAACCCATGTGTTATTTTGCTACAGTACTTTGTTTTTATATTTGTGTCTTGGAAGTTGTTTACTACTGTAGCAACCTCTCCTTATCTTAGTTTTATGTTTTGTTGTGCCAAGTAAAGTCTTTGATAGAAAAGTAAGTACTAGATTTGGATTACTGCGCAGTTCCAGATTTCTTTGCTGTCACGAATCTGAGCCCACTGCCCTGCAGGAAGCTCAGAAAATTATGCCAATTTACGTGCATGATCCTCAGATATGTACGCAACTTTCATTAAATTTGAGCATTTTCGTTTGAGCAGGTCTGGTGGCCTAATAAAATCCATCTTTACGGACTGTTCTGTTTTGACAGATTCTGCCTTTTATTTCGCATTGCCTCTTTCGTTATGTTGGATGAATTTCTTTGATCCATTAATGTCCAGTAGCTTTATGCAATGTCCAGAAGTGTTAAGAATGATTGTGTCACCTCTGAACATGTTAATTTTTATTGTCCACTAACCCTCTAATGAGTTGTTTCGAGTTTGGTGTGGAGGAAGTTTTCAAGGATCAAGAGAGGAGTATGATGCAACATGATCAAGGAGAGTGAAAGCTCTAAGCTTGGGGATGCACCCGGTGGTTCACCCCTGCATATATCAAGAAGACTCAAGCGTCTAAGCTTGGGGATGCCCAAGGCATCCCCTTCTTCATCAACAAATTATCGGGTTCCTCCCACGAAACTATATTTTTATTCGGCCACATCTTATGTGCTTTTTCTTGGAGCGTCTGTTTGTTTGTTTCTATTTTTGTTTTTGTTTGAATAAATTGATTACATCATGCTTGTGTGGGAGAGAGACACGCTCCGCTGGTTCGTATGAACACATGTGTTCTCTACTCATAGTATTCATGGCGAAGTTTCTCCTTCGTTAAATTGTTATATGGTTGGAATTGGAAAATGATACATGTAGTAATTGCTATAAATGTCTTGGGTAATGTGATACTTGGCAATTGTTGTGCTCATGTTTAAGCTCTTGCATCATATGCTTTGCACCCATTAATGAAGAAATACATAGAGCATGCTAAAATTTGGTTTGCATATTTGGTTTCTCTAAGGTCTAGATAATTTCTAGTATTGAGTTTGAACAACAAGGAAGACGGTGTAGAGTCTTATAATGCTTTCAATATGTCTTTTATGTGAGTTTTGCTGTACCGTTCATCCTTGTGTTTGTTTCAAATAAGCCTTGCTAGCCTAAACCTTGTATCGAGAGGGAATACTTCTCATGCATCCAAAATACTTGAGCCAACCACTATGCCATTTGTGTCCACCATACCTACCTATACTACATGGTATTTTCCCGCCATTCCAAAGTAAATTGCTTGAGTGCTACCTTTAAAATTCCATCATTCACCTTTGCAATATATAGCTCATGGGACAAATAGCTTAAAAACTATTGTGGTATTGAATATGTAATTATGCACTTTATCTCTTATTAAGTTGCTTGTTGTGCGATAACCATGTTTCTTGGGGAACGCCATCAACTCATTGTTGAATTTCATGTGAGTTGCTATGCATGTTCGTCTTGTACTGAAGTAAGGGCGATCTACACTGAGTTGAATGGTTTGAGCATGCATATTGTGAGAGAAGAACATTGGGCCGCTAACTAAAGCCATGATTCATGGTGGAAGTTTCAGTTTTGGACAAATATCCTCAAATCTCTAATGAGAAAAGAATTAATTGTTGTCAAATGCTTAAAGCATTAAAAGAGGAGTCCATTATCACATTGTCTATGTTGTCCCGGTATGGATGTCTAAGTTGAGAATAATCAAAAGCGAGAAATCCAAATGCGAGCTTTCTCCTTAGACCTTTGTATAGGCGGCATAGAGGTACCCCTTTGTGAAACTTGGTTAAAGCATATGTATTGCGGTGATAATCCGGGTAGTCCAAGCTAATTAGGACAAGGTGCGAGCACTATTAGTACACTATGCATGAGGCTTGCAACTTATAAGATATAATTTACATGATGCATATGCTTTATTACTACCGTTGACAAAATTGTTTCATGTTTTCAAAATCAAAGCTCTAGCACAAATATAGCAATCGATGCTTTTCCTCTATGAGGACCATTCTTTTACTTTCAATGTTGAGTCAGTTCACCTATTTCTCTCCACCTCAAGAAGCAAACACTTGTGTGAGCTGTGCATTGATTCCTACATACTTGCTTATTGCACTTATTATATTACTCTATGTTGACAATATCCATGAGATATACATGTTACAAGTTGAAAGCAACCGCTGAAACTTAATCTTCTTTTGTGTTGCTTCAATACCTTTACTTTGAATTATTGCTTTATGAGTTAACTCTTATGCAAGACTTATTGATGCTTGTCTTGAAGTGCTATTCATGAAAAGTCTTTGCTTTATGATTCACTTGTTTACTCATGTCATACACATTGTTTTGATCGCTGCATTCATTACATATGCTTTACAAATAGTATGATCAAGTTTATGATGGCATGTCACTCCAGAAATTATCTTTGTTATCGTTTTACCCGCTCGGGACGAGCAGGAACTAAGCTTGGGGATGCTGATACGTCTCCAACGTATCGATAATTTCTTGTGTTCCATGCCACATTATTGATGTTATCTACATGTTTTATGCACACTTTATGTCATATTCGTGCATTTTACGGAACTAACCTATTAACAAGATGCCGAAGTGCCGGTTCATGTTTCTACGCTGTTTTTGGTTTTAGAAATCCTAGTAACGAAATATTCTCGGAATCGGACGAAATCAACGCCCGAGGTTCCTATTTTACCCGGAAGCATCCAGAACACACGAGAACCGCCGGAGAAGAGGCACGGGGCCACCAAACCCTAGCCCGGCGCGGCCAAGGGGGGGCGCGCCCCCTAGGGTGTGGACCCCCTTCGACCTTCTGCGCCGCCTCTCCGCCTATAAAAAGCCCCTGGATCAGAAAACCCGATACAAATTGACGAAACCCACGGAAACCTGCCGAGCCGCCGCCATCGCGAAGCCAAGATGCGGGGACGGGATCTCTGTTCCGGCACCCTGCCGGAGCGGGGAAGTGCCCCGGAAGGCTTCTCCATCGACACCGCTGCCATCTCCACCGCCATCTTCATCACCGCTGCTTGCTCCCATGAGGAGGAGTAGTTCTCCATCGAGGCTCGGGGCTGTACCGGTAGCTATGTGGTTCATCTCTCTTCTATGTAGTTCAATACAATAATCTCATGAGCTGCCTTACATGATTGAGATTCATATGATGATGCTTGTAATCTAGATGTCATTATGCTAGTCAAGTGAGTTTTACCTATGTGATCTCCGGAGACTCCTAGTCCCACGTGTGTAAAGGTGACGAGTGTGTGCACCGTGTGGGTCTCTTAGGCCATATTTCACGAGAATACTTACTCATTGAATGGCATAGTGAGGTGCTTATTTATATCTCTTTATGATTGCAGCATGTTTGTATCACTACTATCTATGTGCTACTCTAGTGATGTGTTATTAAAGTAGTTTTATTCCTCCTGCATGTGTGCAAAGGTGACGGTGCGTGCACCGTGTTAGTACTTGGTTTATGCTATGATCATGATCTCTTGTAGATTATGGAGTTAACTATTGCTATGATAATATTGATGTGATCTATTCCTCCTACATATGCATGAAGGTGACGGTGTGCATGCTATGCTAGTACTTGGTTTAGTCACGTTGATCTATCTTACACTAAAGGTTACTTAAACATGAGCATTATTGTGGAGCTTGTTAACTCCGGCATTGAGGGTTCGTGTAATCCTACGCAATGTGTTCATCATCCAACAAAAGTGTAGAGTATGCATTTATCTATTACGTTATGTGATCGATGTTGAGAGTGTCCACTAGTGAAAGTCTATTCCCTAGGCCTTGTTCCTAAATACTGCTTGAGTTACTACTTGCTTGTTTACTACTGTCTGTGTTACTACTGTCTGAGTTACTACTTGCTTGTTCTTCGTTTCTTTGCGTTACTACTGCTGCAATACCACCACCATCAACTACACGCCAAGCACTTTTACGGCACCGTTGCTACTTGCTCATACTTATTTATACCACCTGTATTTCACTATCTCTTCGCCGAACTAGTGCACCTATTTGGTGTGTTGGGGACACAAGAGACTTCTTGCTTTGTGGTTGCGGGGTTGCATGAGAGGGATATCTTTGACCTCTTCCTCCCTGAGTTCGATAAACCTTGGGTATCCACTTAAGGGAAACTTGCTGCTGTTCTACAAACCTCTGCTCTTGGAGGCCCAACACTGTCTACAAGAATAGAAGCTCCCGTAGACATCAGGGAGACCCAATAAACATACCCACGTGTGGTTAGAGCGCTCAGTCTCGGAACAGATAACAAGAACTCGGGGTCCTAAGTTTCATGGAAACACAAGTGAGTCGTCACAAAACGATCAACTGACCCACCGATGCCTCCGCTAACAACTATTAACAAGTAACCATGATACTCTCCAACATATATAACCATAAACCATGTGTCATGTTCCCCAACAGATAACCTGATAAGATAGTGTAAGGGTATATTGCCCCTATGTGTGGTTTTGGTAATTAATGACAACCCCTATGGACTAATGTTTTCATTGAGTTTATATGAAGGAATATTCCATAGGTACTACTTGCTCTCCATGTGTTGGATTCAAGAATGGATGCCATGAAGATAAAGATATACCTTGTGTTTTGGCATCAAGATCATCGATTTGAAGATACATATGTGATATGATCAAGAAGAAGAAATGAAGATGGAGTTCTTATGTGGAACTCAATATTAGCCATGCTCTATCTTAAGTGAGTATGAGAAGATACAAGGTTGAGTTGGGCAAGTTCAAGATGAGCATCTTGAGTGGATCACATGCTTGAAGCTTGTCGTCCATTTGTTGTTAATGGACATGTGAAGATGTGCATCAATTGGGCTTTCCCATCATATTGTATGGGGGAGCATTTGTGAGTCTTCATAAAGCAACATTGATCAAGTGAGGCATTCCGACTTGAGTGAAGCTTGAAGAGTTATCATCAAGATCGAGTGGGATGCGCAAGGCAAAGGTATGGCCTTGCTAGGTTTTCCTTTTACCGGTCTCAAGGTGGATGTTGGGAGACCGGATTATAGGATAGATAGCCGCACTATTAAGAGGGGCTTTCGGTTGGGTAACTTGATCACATCGTCTTAGGGAGCTCAATCCTTTGCATACTTTGCATATCCTTATTGCTTCTTGGTGTTTCTATGTGTAAGGTTTTTGAGCTTGTTGCTAGCTTTACAACAAGCCCAAGTTCATCGAAAACGGAGTTCGCATGCATCTTCTATTGCGTTTTCGAGGTTGGGTGATTTTGTCGGTTATTCATGACATAAGGTTCTACCTATTATATTCATGATAAAATCCCCTCCTACAAATTCTTGTGTTTGCACTTTCCATAGGATAGCATTTGTTCTTATCTCTCAAACAAAATTGGTTTCATTCAAATTGGAGTTCGGGAGCATTTGTTATTAAAGAAAAAGTAAAAGAAGAAAAAGAAAAAGAAAAGAAAAAGGGAAAAGAAAAGGGGAGGGGCCAGCCGGCCGACCGGCCCAGACACCGGCCCACCCGGTCCGCAACCGGGCGCCAACCGGGCGGGATCCCGTGGGCCTGGCGGCTTCCTCCGGCCCAGGCGCCGGTTACCTACCGGGCCGCAGGGGAACTCTTGGGATCAAGATCTTGGAGTCTTTTGTTGACTTTCCCCATTGTTCTTCCTCTCCAATCTCATCCTAGCATTTGTTGTTTGGGTGGGATTTGAGAGTGAAGGACTTGAACACCTCTAGTGTTCTTACTTTGCATCATTGCATAGTGTTGAGCTCTCCACCACGATTAGTTCGAGTGAGAGACCGTGAGCTTGTTACTCTTGGAGGGAGACCTCCTAGTTGGCTTGGTGATTGGTGCTCCGGTGATCTCTTCAAGAAGATTGTGAAGAGGCCCGGGCTTCTCCTTCGTGGAGCTTGTGAAGTGGTTGTGGAGCTTGCCATCTCCGGAGCGGAGGAAAAGCTAACCATAAGGAAAGGGCCATTATCCTTCGTGGGTGTGGTTCGGAGAATAGGGTGAGCCTTCGTGGCGCGGGGAATTCTTCGTGGACCTCCACTCCTCCAAACGTGACGTACCTTCTTGCAAAGGAAGGGAACACGGGAATACATCCTCGTCTCCGTGTGCCTCGGTTATTTCTATACCCGAGCTCTCTTTCCTTGTGATAGCCATCGTGCTTGAAGTACATATATCTTGCTATCACTTGTGCTACATATATATCTTGTGCCTATCTTGCTTAGCTCTAGTTGCCATTGTTACACTTAGTTGAGCTTAGCATATTTAGGGTTTGTGCTTGTAAACTAAACGCTAGTTTAATTTCGCATTCCTACAAGACAAATCCGCAAGAGTTTGTAATTGCCTATTCCCCCCCCCCCTCTAGGCGACATCTCGATCTTTCAATTGGTATCAGAGCAAGGTCTCTCCTTGTTTAAGGCTTCACCGCCTTGAGAGTAAAGATGTCGGCTAGTAATATAATGCACAATGACACAATTATCTTTAATGGCACAAATTATCTTTTGTGGAGAAATTGCTTGCTTTATAACCTTCGGACCTTGTGTCCAAATATAGAGCAATTTCTAGATGTAGGTTTTTCTCCTCCGATGGATCCTCAAAATCTATCTTTAGAGGATGAGAAAAACTTACATCTTGAAGCTCAAGTATCTAATGAGCTTGTATTGTCCTTGAGACAAGATTTTCATAGGTTCTTGATATATATAAAGCGAAAGTCGTCTCATGAGATGTGGATCAAGCTTAAAGAAATGTTTGGTGGATCCATTTCTCATTTGGTCGCTGGTGTCTCCGAGGAGCTCTCTTCCCCTTTATATCATGAAGAGCTCCAATTTGCTTCCACCTCCGGCCGTGATGAGTTCTCATCTTCTTCCACTTCACCAACGTGTAGCAAGACACGAGGTAATGATATGGTGAGTGGTGAGGAAAATTGCAATGTTGATATTGTGCTCAATAGTGATGATTCTTCATCTCTATCCCATTGCAATGCTTCCTCTTTGGACTTAAACACTTCTAGCATTGAAAATAATCTACATGCTTGTGTTGATAGTCCTTGCATATCATGTGTAAATTGCTTACATAAATCCCATGATGATATGCTTGCCTTGTCTTGCTCCCATAATCAAAATGCTTCTATTTCCTCTAGTTGTTTGTTGACTAACAATGTAGAGGAAACCGAACACTCTATGGATCAAGACATGTTTTCAAATGAGGATTCAAGAATTTCTTCATCTTCATCCTCCGGTATGCACATGTGCCTTATGGCAAATGGATCAAAGGTATCTCCTACTTTGACTCCTAACACTTCCTCTAATGATGAGAGTGATGATGATGATAATGATGAAGAATATAATATCTTGGTGCATAATATGGCAATGGTATATGCTTCTCTTCATGGTAATAAAGAAGCTCGTGCTAATCTCGAACACTCTATGGATACCTTGAGTAAATATAGGGAAACCATAGTGGAGTTGGAGTCCCATGTTGAAAATGGGGAAATGAGATTCACTCTCCTCAAGCATGAGCTAAAAGATGAGAAGCATACTAATTTTATGCTTACACAAAAATTTGAATCCTATATGCATGAAAATGAGAAATCTATTGTTGATGCTTGTGGTACTAACTCTAATTCTTGTGAAGCATCTACCTTAGAGGAGAATGTTGAGCTAAGGGCTCAACTAGAGTTTCTAACTAGCAATTATAGGGAATTGGAAGAAAGTCATAAAAAGCTCTCAAGCTCTCATGATGATCTTCTAATTTCCTATGATGGGCTAAAGTTAGCTCATGAGGCAAGTATCACTAAGGTAACATCTTGTGAGCCTCATATGGACATTAGCACAATCTCTACTACAAATGCTATATTGCCATGTGCTAGTCCTTGTAATCCATCTAGTCAAACTAGTGACACACCTTGTGTTGGATTACTTGCTTTGCCTCGTTGCTCTAACAATGAAGCTTCTACTTCCTCTAGTACTTGTATTTCTACTAACCATGTAGAGGAAAGCAAAGAGCTCGAGGCTCAAGTCCTTTCTTTGAAGAAAGACTTGGAAAAGCGCCATGAAGGGAAATCCGCACTTGACAAGATGCTAAGTGTGCAACAATCCCCCAATGATAAGAGTGGACTTGGATTCAACTCCAATAACAAGAACAAGTCCAAGAGCAAGAGCAACAAGAAGAAGGGCCAAGACAAAGTCAAGGATCCAGCCAAGTTGGTTTGCTTCAAGTGCAAGGTTGAAGGGCATCATGTTAGATCATGCCCATTGAAGAAGAAGAAGCACTTGAGTGAGAAACAACAAGGGAAACGGCCACAAGGTCAAAGTCAAGCTCATGCTCGACCTCAAGTTGAAGATGGGCCACTTCCCAAGAAGAATCAAGATGTTGTTCCCCAAGAGAAGAAATCAATAAAGAAGAGAAAGGGGAACACTTGCTACTTATGCCGTGTGAAGGGGCACTTTTCTTCTTCATGTTTAAGTGGTACCTTATCTAACCCTATAATTGTTGATGATGATTATTCTATAGGGAAGGATAAGGATGGCAATGTGTTTGCCAAGTTTGTTGGAACTCAAAGTGGTCTCAAGAAAAGGACCATTTGGGTTGCCAAGCCTATTGTGACTAACCTCTTAGGACCCAACTTGGTTGGGGACCAACAAGCTCAAACGTGATCAATAGATGCATGTGGAGGTCATTGGAGACTTGGCTACTTCATGAAGAATTAAGGGATCTTCATATATTATATTTTGACCAAGCCAAGTCGTATGGATCATTATCTATATCTTACATCCAATGTTCCTCCTTGCGGTAACTTATACTTCAACTCTTCATATTTATTGTAAGTTACTTGCCCCCTTGCATGTTTGGTTTTGTATCAAATATGTGTTTGTGATAGGGAAAAGGTGGCCGATCTTTCGATGAGACGAGGATAAATCGATTTGTTGGTGGAGTTCGTGCTTGACGATCCGACTACACGTGCAAAGCTCGTGCGCCAATGCAATCGCTAGGACAATCTCCGGGAGTTACTGATCTTGCGGGAGCACGATCAGCCTGACCAGCAAGGGTCTTAATTCCTACATGAAATCGAGAACAAGTAAGAACTAAAGATGCAATCAGAATATTGCGAGATAGAGATGAAAGCTTGATTGATAATGGTGGGATTCTGAATAGTCGGTCTTGTTACAGGCGTTGGCCTCAAAAGAAGTACACGTAGTTGCAGCAATTGGCTAACTTTTAATCTAATCAAAATCCAAGTTCTAATGACGGCTACGAGAGGGATATATATGGGGGAAGTCAAGGGATTTTCGTCCAACCAGCTAGGGTTGGCCAAAAACACCCCTAAATGGGCCTTCCTCCACTTATATGGCCTCTTAAAATCCCCTAAAATACCTAATCAGAAAATACATGGGCCTGGCCCATTAAATAAGGTGATGCAGCACCAAAAATAACTCTTTGGACGAATTTTATGATGGAGTAACTTGTATAATTCATCCAAGCATCGTTGTTTCACTATGGTGGCTTCAATGTTCTGAAATCCTCGCTTGCAACGCCATCCTGAATCCTTGCAGGTCTGCTGCCATCTCCATGCACGTTCCTAATCCAATGTTTGGCGTCCATGCTAGATCCATTCCTAAATAATATAAATACATTTGATTTAGGCAGCATCATATTCTCATATATATCAGGAAGGATTCCTAGTAACGAATGTACCTGAGAAGTGGTTGTAGGAGTATTGGTTGTATCTATCATAGAGATGTCCTCATCATCCTCCCCTACTTGAATTGAAGTCGTCCTCGACGTAGTCTCATCTTTTTCACCAAGATATGCCTTCAAATCGGAGGTTGGGATGTCCTCATCAGTTTGTATGTGTTGAGTCTTACTTACCTATCTTGTGTATTCAAGTATGTTTGTTTGACTCATCATATACTTGTGTATCGTGTTAAGCCTAATGCATCTTGATAATATCTTATTTGGCTCTCCTTGAGTGATTAATGGAACATCCCATTTTGGGGGAGTGATATGCATTGTGCATATCTCTTTCTTTAAAATGTGTGTTCATGTGTACCACCACTTAGTATTGATATTGCAAGATTATCTAGTCACTATGTGGTGTGTCATACTCATGAGAAATTCAAATTCTAAATGTCCATTAATCATCTCTAGTTGAATTTTAGTTGCCTCTTGTTTAGAAGAAATGTTTTATCACATTATGGGGGAGTAATATGTTTTGTACATATCACAAGCCTAGAAAATATAAACATATGAGGTTATGCCACTTAGAGTTGATGCTCTTAATTATCTTGTTCCTAGGTGGCATGTTTGCTCAAACAAGCTTCACTTCTATTGAAATATTTCTATTGGCTCATCTTATGGATTCTTGTTTGAATAAGAAATTCTTGGTACGGTTTTTCCTCAAATACATATCTCTATATCTTATTTGGGACACCGTTTGCTTCAAGTTATTCTAATCATTACCTTGCGTGATTGTTTGACTAGTTGAAGCTATCAAGAATCTTCATCCGTGCATAGTGCTTAATTATATATACTTATCCTATGCCTTTTATTGTGAGATTGATCCTTACTATCCTTGTTGATATACCACCGGAAGTTAATTCCAATATTCTCATTGTCTTTGACAATTGATAACCTTGTATGTGGTTGAACTTATGGATCATCTTCACCTTGGATTGTTTCTTATTGCCTTATTTTATTTCCAACAAATCTTTGTTGCTCCCATGTGTCTTCCTTGTTTCTTTGAAAAATCTTTTGATAAATTCTCTTGATTCATATCAAGAATTTGTTTTGGAAGACAAACCTTTTCCTTACGGTACATTGTGCCATTGTGAAAAGTGTAGAGGGTTTGGTTTGTTTGTTCGAACCTTGCTCTTTTGGGAGTCTTTGCTATCTCATTTCTTCTTCTATGCTTTATTTGTTGAATGAGATAAATCTTTGAGCATGTTTGCTTTATTTCATCCTCTATGCTCAATGGTTCCTTCTTAGTTCATTTGTTGAACTTTGTTGAACAAATCTTTTGTGATTTGCGTCTTTGATATAATTTGGACAACAAATTTGTTTGGTCACATCTTTATGCCTTCTTCAATTCATTTGGTGTTTTGTCCAAAGTATATCTTTCTTGGATCTTTAAAGTCTTTATGCGTGCTTATATGTAATTTGTTTATATTTATAGCACGCTTTCTTTCTTTGATCCATTATATAGGGTATACTCCATCAAATCCTAAATGGCTAAGATATGCATGAAATTCAAATTTCATCTAAATATGCACATATTTATATGGAGTGTGTCCTATATATTGTGGTTAGTCTAACCATGGTGGACCCGATGAGTTTGGGGACCAAGATGTACTTGAATGTTGCTTTAGGTACATTGGAGATGCAATGGAGGCTTATATCATCTATAAGGAAGGTGTTATCACCATATGATAATTGGAGTCAAGCTAGGATGATGAATGAACTCTTATCTACTACATCATGCCATTGCTATCTCGGTAACAAGTATCTTATTCATGCATTCTCCTATACCATCCAACCTCTTGTAGGTTGCATCTTGGCATGAAATTATTTATTTCGAAAATATTGTGATTCTTGAAAAATCCTTTTAAAGAAAACTTCTTATTGTACATTTGAGTAATTTGAGAAGATGCATATGATAGGAATATATATATATCATGTTTATGATTCACCTATCTCAAATATGCCCTCTAGCAATTTATATTGCATATCAATTCCTCAAAGAGCTCTTATGTGCAATATTGATGAAATTGCGAAATAAATCCATATTTATGATACTTGTTGCCTTTCTCAAAACATTCCAACTAGCTTTACTTCCCTTATTGTTGGTTGTGATGTTTTTAAGATTTTCTTAGTTGAAGCTCATTCATATACCACTAGTGAAAACTGGAGCCATAGGCTATATATGCTTTTTTAAGCAAATATCCTTTGGTATATTTTATGACTTCATCTTGGATATCTTGTCTTATCTATTTTGTTAACCTCTTGTGTGTGCATGTTTCTTTATGGATCACTTTGTCCACTATAGAAACTCATATACATAAGAGCGTTAATCCATCACCTTGATACCCTTGTTCTTTGCAAACCATCTTCTTATCCTTTTGATTTTAGTGGTGTTGGTAAAGAAGATTTATGAGTGCTTGGTTTATTTGTTTTTCTTCATGCACTCATATCTCGTAATTGTTGGACTCAAGTTGCTCTTGATAAGCATATTATCTTAATCTTGGTTGTGTTCTAAATGATATAGAGGGAGTGAGGATTCCATGTTTGTGCATATTGTATTCAAATGCAAACATTATAAATTGTGCACGAACCTTGGGGAGCTTTCTTATTTTATTTAGAGCACTATATCTCTCTTATCATGATATCTTTGTTTGTCCAATTGGATCTTTGATTGCTTGCTTCATTTGTTGAAGCTCACTTCACCATGTTATCTTTATGCAATCTTTTGATCCTCAATATAGTTTGACTTCCTTCAAGTATTCGTCATTGGATATGTGCACTTGATTCCACTCAAATTATGAAAAATGCACACTTTGGGGAGGAACTCACATTATATTGGCCTTCTAAATTTTTCACCCATTTTGACAATCGATGCCAATGGGGGAGAAGTTTAGAGGGTTTAAGGGAATGGTTTTATACTTTAGTTTGGTTTGTTCTTAAGTGTTTTGCCTCTCATGCATTCCTTATTTATATGTCTTGCATGGTTGTATATATATAGGGGAAACTATCCCAAAGGTTAATCTTGACAATGTATGCAATGAATTCATGTTCATCACACGTGCATATATTGTGGGGGAGTTTTCTCTATATATATTGGTTCTACTCACATCCCTTGCATTTGTTGTAGTTATGTGAGTAGAGCCGGTTTTGATATGGCCTAGTAGCTTTGTGTTACTTGACCATATCAAATACAACCTCTTGTATACAACTTATTCTCGGATAAGTCGCGTACTTGTTTCTAATATTCATTATATAAACCCTCGTATTGTGGTTGTCATCAATTACCAAAATGGGGGAGATTGTAAGGGTATATTGCCCCTATGTGTGGTTTTGGTAATTAATGACAACCCCTATGGACTAATGTTTTCATTGAGTTTATATGAAGGAATATTCCATAGGTACTACTTGCTCTCCATGTGTTGGATTCAAGAATGGATGCCATGAAGATAAAGATATACCTTGTGTTTTGGCATCAAGATCATCGATTTGAAGATACATATGTGATATGATCAAGAAGAAGAAATGAAGATGGAGTTCTTATGTGGAACTCAATATTAGCCATGCTCTATCTTAAGTGAGTATGAGAAGATACAAGGTTGAGTTGGGCAAGTTCAAGATGAGCATCTTGAGTGGATCACATGCTTGAAGCTTGTCGTCCATTTGGTGTTAATGGACATGTGAAGATGTGCATCAATTGGGCTTTCCCATCATAGTGTATGGGGGAGCATTTGTGAGTCTTCATAAAGGAACATTGATCAAGTGAGGCATTCCGACTTGAGTGAAGCTTGAAGAGTTATCATCAAGATAGAGCGGGATGCGCAAGGCAAAGGTATGGTCTTGCTAGGTTTTCCTTTTACCGGTCTCAAGGTGGATGTTGGGAGACCGGATTATAGGATAGATAGCCGCACTATTAAGAGGGGCTTTCGGTTGGGTAACTTGATCACATCGTCTTAGGGAGCTCAATCCTTTGCATAATTTGCATATCCTTATTGCTTCTTGGTGTTTCTATGTGTAAGGTTCTTGAGCTTGTTGCTAGCTTTACAACAAGCCCAAGTTCATCGAAAACGGAGTTCGCATGCATCTTCTATTGCGTTTTCGAGGTTGGGTGATTTTGTCGGTTATTCATGATATAAGGTTCTACCTTTTATATTCATGATAAAATACCCTCCTACAGATTCTTGTGTTTGCACTTTCCATAGGATAGCATTTGTTCTTATCTCTCAAACAAAATTGGTTTCATTCAAATCGGAGTTCGGGAGCATTTGTTATTAAAGAAAAAGTAAAAGAAGAAAAAGAAAAGAAAAGGGAAAAGAAAAGGGGAGGGGCCAGCCGGCCGACCGGCCCGGTACACCGGCCCACCCGGTCCGCAACCGGGCGCCAACCGGGCGGGATCCCGTGGGCCTGGCGGCTTCCTCCGGCCCAGGCGCCGGTTACCTACCGGGCCGCTCGGTGCTGGCCCCGGCCGGACCGGCCTCCCCGCCGGCTGGGCTTCAAAGCCACCGCGCGGCCCACCTGCCCCGCGCGCCCCTTGCCTTTCCACCGCCCAGCGCGCACGCTGCCTAGCCCGGTTGCTGGGCCGGTCCGACCGGATGGGCCACCGGCCTCATCAGCGCCAAATCCGGTCGGCCGGCCTGGCAGCCGGCTAGGCCGTTTTTCTGGCCAGTTTTTCTGCCCGTTTTTTCTGTCTTTTTCCCCCAACAGTTTTATTTGCTCCCATGCTATAAATAGCTCTTCTTCCACCTTGAGCAAACTACTTCTTCCCTTTCTCTCACCTCCATTGTTGCGTTTGAAGAAGTTGCTCTCTCTCTTGTTCCCCCCCATGATTCTTGCTCATTCTTGAGGGATCTAAGAGAGAAGATCTAGATCTACACTACCACCAAACCATTTCTCCTCTAAGTGAGGGGAACTCTTGGGATCTAGATCTTGGAGTCTTTTGTTGACTTTCCCCATTGTTCTTCCTCTCCAATCTCATCCTAGCATTTGTTGTTTGGGTGGGATTTGAGAGTGAAGGACTTGAACACCTCTAGTGTTCTTACTTTGCATCATTGCATAGTGTTGAGCTCTCCACCACGATTAGTTCGAGTGAGAGACCGTGAGCTTGTTACTCTTGGAGGGAGACCTCCTAGTTGGCTTGGTGATTGGTGCTCTGGTGATGTCTTCAAGAAGATTGTGAAGAGGCCCGGGCTTCTCCTTCGTGGAGCTTGTGAAGTGGTTGTGGAGCTTGCCATCTCCGGAGCAGAGGAAAAGCTAACCATAAGGAAAGGGCCATTATCCTTCGTGGGTGTGGTTCGGAGAATAGGGTGAGCCTTCGTGGCGCGGGGAATCCTTCGTGGACCTCCACTCCTCCAAACGTGGCGTACCTTCTTGCAAAGGAAGGGAACACGGGAATACATCCTCGTCTCCGCGTGCCTCGGTTATTTCTATACCCGAGCTCTCTTTCCTTGTGATAGCCATCGTGCTTGAAGTACATATATCTTGCTATCACTTGTGCTACATATATATCTTGTGCCTATCTTGCTTAGCTCTAGTTGCCATTGTTACACTTAGTTGAGCTTAGCATATTTAGGGTTTGTGCTTGTAAACTAAACGCTAGTTTAATTCCGCATTCCTACAAGACAAATCCGCAAGAGTTTGTAATTGCCTATTCACCCCCCCTCTAGGCGACATCTCGATCTTTCAGATAGCGATAACGGTAACGAGATAAAACAACACTAGCATGCACTACGACTCGCAAGGCAGACCCGATAACCAAACAATAGCTATAGGTGGTTGGTGGTTGGTGGTTGGTGGTGGCAATATGGGCTGCTTGAGGTAACAAGTGGATAGGACACGTGATAAGAGCGCAACTTAAGGATAGCATGAGGGAGAAGGCAAAAAAAAAGGTGTGCGACTCCTGCAGAGACAGGAGTATAGGAAATGCTTGCCTGTTAAAGCTTGTCGAGGAACATCCGAAGAACTTGTCGTAGCTCGCATCAACTCAAAGGCCTATCCGTGAAGAAGCAAATCGCTACAACAAACAACTGATGCACAACTTACTAATACGGAGAAGAATCGGCATGCTCCAGATGATATGCATGGCATGGCAAATATGATGCGATGCACTTATCCATATTAATCGGAGTCGGAATCCCGACAAACAAATTATTAGGTTGAAGTTGTTTTTCTACCGCCAAATTAAATGTTGGTTAGCATGGCAAGAAAAAGCAAGGGTGAGCTACTCAAAGTTAAATGGAACTGGGACAACATTATACAATATCCCACATATTCCATATGTTACATATTAGGTGATAATGCAAACTACCACGAAATAACATGATGCGTGATGCAAACAAATGCATGGATGACATATTCATGTTCCTCTCATTTTTCTGAGCAACTTTCATATAAAATACTTTGTATTTCGATTTACGGTTCAAAAGATATGATTTTAGCAAGATATAACATTTTTTTTGTAATTTTCAGAAAAGCAGACTAAGGCCAGGGGGTCTCACCCACGAACAGCTAGCCACAGGCAATGACAAGCGGGTCAGGGAGAGCTGACTGGATGCTGACTGGGCTGCAGGTTGATTCCAAGCAGATCAAGGGCCTGAAAGCAAAACTACCAGGGATAAGGACGGCGGGTTGAGGAAAAAGAATTACCAGGGGCAAACTGTAAAGGAGCTGGATCTGGATCTGAGGAATGTTTCTCACCCAGAGGATTTCTAGCCACAGAGGCTGGCAGAAGGGCCCGGGCGCCACGCTGGCAAAGCGTCTGCGGATGCACGCAAGGCATTCGACGCCGTGCGCGTTCCAGGCCACGGTGGTCATCGCGGCTGTGCGGGCGCGCGTGGTCGATGGAGGACTTCCCAGGGAATGGGCGTGAGTGAAGGAGGTGTGCCTCGCCACGGGGAGTCGAAGGGTGCCAGCGCCGTCACCTGAAGGTCACCGGAGCATCACCGGAGATGGAGACCTGCGGCGGGGGTGGTCGGCAACATGGTGAAAGATATATTCCGGAAGCAAATAGGGCAAATAAGATGTCCAGGAGGTTTGCGAGGATACCAGGAAGGAGACGGAGAGCTCGGCGTGGACGGAGATGGTCGGACGGTGCCGGAATCGGAGAAATAGCCACGGTGCTGAGGGGGGAAACAAGGTCGGTGAGGTCGATTGGGGCGTCCCCGGTGCGATTCCTCGCGCCAGGAGAAAGAGGGGAACGAGGCGCGTCGATTGGTGGCGTTGTCTTGGCGTGGGGAGGCCGGAGTCGGCGGGTCGACGGCGGGGGAGATGCGGTGCTGTGGGGGTTTCTCCCCTCTCTCGGTTCCTTTCATGGAGATGAAGAAAAGAGGGAGGGAGACGCGTGGTGGAGGGAGCATCCGCGTGGGAAGATAAGGAGGAGGGGGCGCCTGAGGGAGCATGTGAGAGAGGAGGACCACAACGCGGTGGTTGAGCTCACGCGAGGTGCGTGACCTCTCCTGTCGTTGTACAGAGATGATGAAAAGGGAAGAAGGAGGCCTAGCTGGCGAAGGGGTACGCGGGCTGAGGAGCAGATGGGCTGGACCAGAGGAGAAGGGGAGATGGGCTCGGCCAGAGGAAGATGGTGGGCTGCCGGGATGGAGAAGAAAAGGGGCCAGGAGGGATAGGTGGCCTGGTTAGACTAGGGTTTGTTGTTTTCTCTTTTTCTGTTTTTGTTTTAAAGCCTTTCGAATTGAAAATCTTTTCTGTTTTTAATTTGAAACAAAGGTGGGAAAGAGATTCATAAATATTTGTTAAAATATTTATTTTATTTGTAACCAAACAAAACACTTTAATTTCCACAAATTAATTGTTGGAAAATCTTAATTATAAATAAGAATTATGAGAGGGAGATTAGGGTTTTATTTAAAATAAAAGACAAGGGAGGTTTATAAAATAGTTTTATTTTTGTGAAAACATGGATGATATGATGCATGATGCATGATAATGCACAAAAAGAAAAGAACAAACAAAACTAATAGGGGGTATTTTCCGGGGTCGCTACAATCGACACCACTAACAAGGAACCTCGCCCCGAGGTTCCACGTCAACCTAAGGGGGAGTTGGTTAAACTATCGACTCTTCATCCGCCATGTAGATTGTCGCGACAACACTAACAAGAATTCTTGCTCCAGGTTGATCGGGTCGACACCACTAACAAGGGTTGTTGCTCCGCTGTCGATGATGCACTTTCGTCGGGACCTCCGAAGATCGGACCTAATAGGTGAGGGGTAAAGATCGTCCAACACACGTTGGAACCTAAGAATCGGAAAAACTCAGATAAGAGAGAAGACTCAAAACTCGCATAGGTAAGACGAGAAAGAATAGAGGTAAGGAGAAAAATCAGAGCTAATCAGAACTGTCCAACGAATTTTGGAAAATAGTTTGGACTCTCTAAACTCGACGACCGTTGGCAAGGTTATCCTAAAGGCTGGACTAGTAGGGTACCGTCAACCTGAGGCTCTGATACCAACTTGTGACGCCCCAGAACCGGTACTATGCGGATTCAAGCGTTCCCGCCAAAATCCGCACAATATCGATTTTAGGAGACGCACCACCAAGCGCCTCGTACACGCCGAAGCATGCACGCGATGCGGGTGGAATCAATCACGAGTAGTAATCATTACAACAAGTCACGACATAGCCCACAAGAGGACTTATATTACAAAAGCGACTCCAACGAGTCAAGATACAAATATACAATACAAAGATCCAATTCATACAGAAGATCGAATACATCCGAGTATGGACAAGATACAAATTGGACTAAGAGTCCTGAAGATAAACGATGGCGTCCATAACCCTGCCCAGGCCAAGCCGGAAGGGTAACCTTGCTAACATCGTCTTCATCGAACATATCTTCATACCTGCCCGGTTATGTCCCGTAGAAGCAGCAATAAGTACGGGTTCGTATTTAACAAGACTTCAAGACGTATAAGCATTAGTCAACCAGTCGTCCTTTGTACTTGAGGCACGCAGGGGACTTAGAGGACGCAAGAGGAACGTCATGGGCAATATGGTGGTGTTAAGCGGCAGCGCGCAAGCACTAAAAACCTATAGAGATAATCTACAACATTTGTCTAATCAGAGAAGATGAGAGAGCACACAAGCTAGCATTTCTATACTCTGCAAACAAAACACAGCCGATGCGTTCCCCCCTCGCAAGGACGTACTTACAAGGGCACTCACACGGTTGACAAGTTTTAACCATTTATTATTTAAGTTGTTCTATCTTACTATGCAAGTTATTAGTATTGAAACAACAGGTGTAAGTTGTCTATGGTCGAGTCATAAAGCTCCAAGTCGTCCATAACCGTGGACGCGGCTTATCGATAAGATTTAACCCTTCAGGGGTGCCCAAATGTGCCCACACGCACGCTCAACCCACTTGCGACAGGTGGATATCACGACTCGCACTCTCCTTCACGACAACAATGTCCAGGAAGCCACCTAACTAAGTTGAACCTGTATCGAAGTCCGGCCGAATCTCCGAAGCGTACCTAGCTATTGCGTGCACGGCTTCCGAGGGTCAAAACACACACAAGGGCGAATGACCCACTTCAGTATGCGATAAACGTGCATACCAGAAACAAGGGATACAAGGCACCCAGGGGCTTCCCAAAGTAAAGAAGTAACAGCCTGGCATGCACGCAAACAACAAATGGTAAAACATTGCAAGCTAGTTGTGGCCACTGGACAAAGCTGTAGATTCCGGCAGTGGTCGAGGGGAGACCCAATAAACATACCCACGTGTGGTTAGAGTGCTCAGTCTCGGAACAGATAACAAGAACTCGGGGTCCTAAGTTTCATGGAAACACAAGTGAGTCGTCACAAAACGATCAACTGACCCACCGATGCCTCCGCTAACAACTATTAACAAGTAACCATGATACTCTCCAACATATATAACCATAAACCATGTGTCATGTTCCCCAATAGATAACCTGATAAGATAGGGATAACGGTTACGAGATAAAACAACACTAGCATGCACTAAGACTCGCAAGGCAGACCCGATAACCAAACAATAGCTATAGGTGGTTGGTGGTTGGTGGTGGCAATATGAGCTGCTTGAGGTAACAAGTGGATAGGACACGTGACAAGAACGCAACTTAAGGATAGCATGAGGGAGAAGGCAAAAAAATAGGTGAGCGACTCCTGCAGAGACATGAGTATAGGAAATGCTTGCATGTTAAAGCTTGTCGAGGAACATCCGAAGAACTTGTCGTAGCTCGCATAAACTCAACGGCCTATCCGTGAAGAAGAAAATCGCTACAACAAAAAACGGATGCACAACTTACTAATACGGAGAAGAATCGGCATGCTCCAGATGATGTGCATGGCATGGCAAATATGATGCGATGCACTTATCCATATTAATCAGAGTCGGAATCCCGATAAACAAATTATTAGGTTGAAGTTGTTTTTCTACCGCCAAATTAAATGTTGGTTAGCATGGCAAGACAAAGCAAGGGTGAGCTACTCAAAGTTAAATGGAACTGGGACAACATTATACAATATCCCACATATTCCATATGTTACATATTAGGTGATAATGCAAACTACCACGAAATAACATGATGCGTGATGCAAACAAATGCATGGATGACATATTCATGTTCCTCTCATTTTTCGAGCAACTTTCATATAAAATACTTTGTATTTCGATTTACGGTTCAAAAGATATGATTTTAGCAAGATATAACATTTTTTGTAATTTTCAGAAAAACAGAATAAGGCCAGGGGCATTTCTCACCCACGAACAGCTAGCCACAGGCAATGACAAGCGGGCCAGGGAGAGCTGACTGGATGCTGACTGGGCTGCGGGTTGATTCCAAGCAGATCAAGGGCCTGAAAGCAAAACTACCAGGGATAAGGACGGCGGGTTGAGGAAAAAGAATTACCAGGGGGCAAAATGTAAAGGAGCTGGATCTGGATCAGAGGAATGTTTCTCACCCAGAGGAGTTCTAGCCACAGAGGCTCGCAGAAGGGCCCGGGCGCCACGTTGGCGAAGCGTCTGCGGATGCACGCAAGGCGTTCGACGCCGCGCGCGTTCCAGGCCACGGTGGTCACCGCGGCTGTGCGGGCGCGCGTGGTCGACGGAGGACTTCCCAGGGAGCGGGCGTGATTGAAGAAGGTGTGCCTCACCACGGGGAGTCGAAGGGTGCCAGCGCCGTCACCTGCAGGTCACCGGAGCATCGCCGGAGATGGAGACCTGCGGCGGCGGTGGTCGGCAACATGGTGAAAGATAGATTCCAGAAGCAAATAGGGCAAAAAAGATGTCCAGGAGGTTCGCGAGGATACCTGGAAGGCGACGGAGAGCTCGGCGTGGACGGAGATGGTCGGACGGTGCCGGAATCGGAGAAATAGCCGCCGGTGCTGAGGGGGGAAACGAGGTCGGCGAGGTCGATTGGGGCGTCCCCGGTGCGATTCCTCGCGCCAGGAGAAAGAGGGGAGCGAGGCGCGTCGATTGGTGGCATTGTCTTGGCGTGGGGAGGCCGGAGTCGGCGGGTCGACCGCAGGGGAGACGCGGTGCTGTGGGGGTTTCTCCCCTCTCTCGGTTCCTTTCGTGGAGATGAAGAAAAGAGGGAGGGAGAGGCGTGGTGGAGGGAGCATCCGCGTGGGAAGATAAGGAGGAGGGGGCGCGTGAGGGAGCATGTGAGAGAGGAGGACCACAACGCGGTGGTTGAGCTCACGCGAGGTGCGTGACCTCTCCTGTCGTTGTCCAGAGACAATGAAAAGGGAAGAAGGAGGCCTAGCTGGCGAAGGGGTACGCGGGATGAGGAGCAGATGGGCTGGACCAGAGGAGAAGGGGAGATGGGCTCGACCAGAGGAAGATGGTGGGCTGCCGGGATGGAGAAGAAAAGGGGCCAGTAGGGATAGGTGGCCTGGTTAGACTAGGGTTTGTTGTTTTCTCTTTTTCTATTTTTGTTTTAAAACCTTTCGAATTTAAAATCTTTTCTGTTTTTAATTTGAAACAAAGGTGGGAAAGAGATTCATAAATATTTGTTAAAATATTTATTTTATTTGTAACCAAACAAAACACTTTAATTTCCACACATTAATTGTTGGAAAAATCTGAATTATAAAGTAAGAATTATGAGAGGGATATTAGGGTTTTATTTAAAATAAAATACAAGGGATGTTTATAAAATAGTTTTATTTTTGTGAAAACATGGATGATATGATGCATGATGCATGATAAGGCACAAAAAGAAAAGAACAGACAAAACCCATAGGGGGTATTTTCCTGGGTCGCTACACTTGAGCTCTTTGATTTCCTCTACACGGTTAGTAGCAACATAAGTACTAGAGGAAGTAGAACCTTCATTGTTAGAGCAATAAGGTAAGGAATATAATTCATCACAAGATTTAGCAATACTATGAGTGGATGAATTACTAGGACTAGCACATGGCAATATAGCATTTTGATTAGTAGCGCTAGTATCCACATGAGGCTCACAAGGTGTTGCCTTTGATATGATAGCCTCATGAGCTAACTTTAGCCTATCATGGGAGGCTAGAAGATCCTCATGGGATCTAGAAAGCTTTCCATGATTTTCTTCCAATTTCCCATAATTACTAGTTAGCAATTCAAGTTGAGCCCTTATCTCAACATTCTCCTTCAAGATAGATGCTTCACAAGAAGTAGAGTTAGTAGCAATAGCACCATCACAAGACATATCAAGAAGAGAGGGTAATATAGCATGCTCTTTTAAATATGAAGCTTGTAGTTTCTCATGTGACTTGGTGAGGATAGAGTGTTCGCTCTCCAAGGCCTTGTGGGCCTTGTCTAGATCATCTAGATCCTTAACAAGTTTATCATGACCAACACCAACTTTGGACTTTTCATTTTTAAGCATTTTTAAATGAGCTTTAGCATGGTCTCTTTCTTTAGTGAGTTTAGCAAATATTTCATTTTGAGACACCTCAAGAGTTTCAAGTTGTTCCTCAAGAGAGGCTACGGTCTCTTGTTATTCTTCAAGATCATTCTTTAGGGATGCTACATCATTGGCATACTCTCGTTCAAGAGCACCCATTTTATCAGTGGTGATCTCACGCATCCAAATAAGTTTTTGGCTCTCAATAGAGGTAGTCAAGATCTCCAAGAAGTGGGAGCTAGCAATTTTATCTTTGCAAGGAACCTTGAATACACTCTTACCCTTATCGCGTATAGAGACAACCCAATCCTCTTCTTCATACTCATCCTCATCATTATCACCACGAGAAATATTAGGTTCCATGGTGGAAGATACCGTGGAACCCTTGGCCATAAGGCATATATGAGAACCGTGAGATAAAGATGAGGAGTTACTTGAGGCTCCTTTCAAGATCTTGTCTTGACCAATAGAATCTTTGGTTTCCTCTACATTGTTAGTCACACAACAACTAGAGGAAATAGAAACATTTTTCTCATGGCCACAAGGCATAGCAAGCATATCATCATAAGATTTATTCAAGCAATTTACACATGATATGCATGAACTATCAACACAAACATGTAAATCATTTCTAGTGCTAGATGTGTTTAAGTCCAAAGATGAACCATTGCAATGAGATATAGATGAAGGATCATCAACAGTAAGCTCAATACCAACATTGCAATTTCCATCACCACTCACCATATCATTGTCTTGACACACATTGGTGAAGTGGATGAAGATGAGAACTCATCTCGGCCGGAAGTGGAAGCAATACAATCATCCTGAATAATATTGGACACATCATATTTATCTTGAATCTTTGTCCATAATTCATGGGCGCTCCCAAAAGGCATGATTGATGAAGTAACTACATTGCTCACAACAATGGAAAACACATGAGAAGCAAGAGCATCGAGGCAAGAGTTTTTCTTCTCCTTATAAGATAAATTTTGGGGATCCTTAGGAGAAGAAAACCCCATGTAAAGAATTCGCTCCATGTCCAGGGAAATACCCCGCAAAATATTAAGCACGTAAAATTTCCATAGATCATAATTTGTGCCATCAAATATAAACAAGTCATTGTGCGCTAGACCCCTAACCGACATCTTTACTCTCAAGGTGGTGAAGCCTAAGAATGAGAGACCTTGCTCTGATACCAATTAAAAGGACACGGATGTCGACTAGAGGGGGGTGAATAGGTGGTTTAAAAAACTTTTACGAGATGGGCTTAACAAATGCGAAATAAAACTAGTGTTTACTTTGTCAAGCCCAAAGCCTATATACTATGGTTCACCTATGTGCATCAACAACTTATGCTAAGAAATATAAGCAACTATGTGATAGCAAGATATTTAACTTCAAGAACGATGGATATCACAAAGTAAAGTGCATAAGTAAAGAGTTCGGATATAGAGATAACCGAGGCACGCGGGAGACGATGATTTACCCCGAAGTTCACACTCTTGCAAGTGCTAATCTCCGTTGGAGAGGTGCGGTGGCTTAGCTCTCCCGAACACCACAAATAGCCTCACCTTGAGGTGTGGTTGCTGGATGCACACCAACGCCACAAAGGCCTCACCCCAAGATGCGGGAGTCACACCACACACCGAGCGCCACGAAGGCGCCTCACCTTATTCTCCGGTGACCCTCGCCACAAAGGCCTAGGTCACGGTTCCACTAAGGTATTTCCTTCGAGGAAAAAAAACGGGCCTTACACAAAGGTTGGGGCACACATCCACAACTTAATTGGAGGCTCCCAAAAAATCACCACAAAGGCCAAGAACCCGTCTAGGGTTACAAGAACCCAAGAGGAACAACCTTCTTGCTTTCACCACCACGAATCTTCGTGGAAAGCTCAAACCGATGCACCAAATGCAATGGAAAATCCTTCACTCCCAACTTCCACCAAAGCTACAAAAGCTTGTGGGGGAAGAAGAGAGGAAGATCAAAGGAAATTCACAAAGAACTCCAAGATCAAGATCTAGATGGATTCCCTCACAAAGAGGGGATTTTGATTGGTAGAAGTGTAGATCGAGGTGTCCTCTATCTTTCTCTGAAATGGATGCAAGAATCATTGGAGGGAGAGGAAGATAGCAATCTCAATAGGGTCAGCAATGGGGGACAAATCGAGCTGGGAGAGATGTGGGACTTTGGGGAAGAAGACCCCCTTAAATAGGTCCCCAGAAATATGACCGTTATGGTCAGAAACGCGTCTCGGGCGGCACTGCCTCTGCAATTGGCGGCACTGCCGCCCCTGTGAACCTGGAAAATGACTGTGTCGGACCTTGGGGCGACAGTACCTCTAAAACTGGCGGTACTGCCGCTCCGAGCGGCAGTGCTGCCATTTTCAGCGGCAGTGCCGCCCCTGGGAAAACATCAAAACCGACCGATACGAAAATTTTAATAACTTTTGCATCCGGACTCCGATTTCGATGATCTTGGGCTAGTTGAAATCACAACAACGAGATCTACAACAATATGCATAGAAACATCATAGTTAAGTAGGGGAGGATAGAAACAAATGAGTAAATGTTTTACCTATCTATAAAAGCCAAACCGATAAAAACTCCAACCTCGAAAATGCAACAAGTTGCCCATGCAAAATCATTCTTGATGAACTAGAATTTGTCATGAGAATAAGAACAAGCTCTAAAACATCACATGGATAAGATCCAAATAACAACCAAGAAAGATGATGGAAGGATGCAAAGGTTTGAGCTCTCTGAAGGATACGTTCGAGTTACTCACTCGAGAGCCCTCTTGATAGTACGGCAAATAAACTATAAACCGGTCTCCAATTACACCATGAGACCGTTGAGAAAGAAACCCTATCAAGAGCAAACCTAGATCTTGCACATTCCACTTGAGCTCGATGATGACGGTCTTGACCGCAACAAGATGGAACACCTTTCTTGATTGTGCTTACTTGATGAATTCATGCGAATTGCTCCCCCATACTCCACTATGGGAGAGCTTCTTCTTCGGTGCATCTTCACATATCCATGATCACCATATGGATGACAAGCAGGGGCGGAGCCAGGATTTGACCATAGGGGGGCGAGAAAGCCAATGACCACTTAATGTCATACAAGATTTTTTTAAGGACGAATGGCGTATAAGATATTATCTCAAATATTGCATCATTAATACTATTAACTTTGAAAAACCATTCCTATCTTTTTCATCATTTTAAGACTATTTAGAAACAAAATTTACCTTCAGTCCTTCTCACTCTACAGTCCTATAGAAGTACACAAAGTAATACACAATTTCTATCTGATTTTTTAAAAAACTAACCAGTGATATGTATGGATATAATTGCAATGCAAATACACTGACATACCTTAGGCATAGATATCATGTATGAGTAACAGTCAGCCGAGGGAGTATCAAAGAGATAGGTTCGTCAGCAGGCGTTGCACTTACACGAGGCGCCGGAGCAGCGGCCAGGCCGTATTTTGCTTTGATCTGCTGTTGCGCTAGCGCCGCTGGCGTATATAGGCGGCGAGCGGGGAGTGGCCGGCGGCGGTAGGCAGCGTCCTATCATGTATAGCACCGAGCCGTAGGAAAAGCGGACGTACGGTTTCAGATGAATCCATGATCGATCGATCGATCGATCGATCTATTCTGCGTGACTGGATCGATCTGGTGAGCACGGAGCGATTTTTGATCCAGGGAAAAAAGGCCACATGGGAGCTAGGCTATTGGGCTTTGGTTCGCCGGAGAAGGTCAGAATCAATTACGCATGGGCTAATTCTCCAGCAATTAGGACGTGCATAGCAGCATATTAGTAGCAGAACCTACCGCAAAACGTTGAGGGGGGCGACGCATTGGGGGGGAGGGGGTCTAGCCCCTGCTCGCCCTGTCTCCGCCCCTGATGATAAGGTATCAACTTGTCAGTGCCTACAAGTTGTAGACTAGGATTTTGAGGAAAATAGAGGGCAAGTAGATCTCGAAGGTTTCCGCCGGAAAAGTACTCGACTGCTAGAAAACTAGGATTATCTTGACAATGAAATTGATCCTTTCTTTATCCCTCGACTCTCCCTTATATAGGAGGTGGAGCCGAGGGTTTCGTGATGTAAAAGTTACAAAGATCGGGAGACTCTTTGAGTTCGTCCCGAAATAGTTACAAGTATTATTCCTAATACAACTCTATATTTCCAAACTATCTTTTAACTGGGCTTCCGGGCTTCATAAACTTCAGGTCATGGGCCTTCAGCAAACCCCAGGTACCATCTTCGGCAGGCCCATTGGGGATGCCTATGTCAGTAGCCCCCAAGATTTTGCTTGAATCGAAGAATCAGGGAAAATCTCCATCATTACAATTAACATAGGATATCTTCGAGACAGTAAATAACTTTCATAAAACAATCATATATTGTACAGGGATATCGGTAGTTGGGGCTGGTTCGTCTGACGGATCAGGTACTATTTAACTGCTCTTGTAGCAATCCCGCAAAAACCTACTTCAAGATCATGTCACTGGACATGATCTTGGGATACTGGTGTAATTCGACATGTGCCTCTTAAGGTCTTACCAGATGCCGAATTCCAGTCATGTTTTATCGGGTACCTAACGCGTTCGTTAGAATTTTTCTTCGCATCTGTTGATACGGAAAAAAGTAGCAGAGCGCATTCAGAGGCGATGCCACGCCGCGCAGGACGGATCCTGGGGTCTTACCTTCGCAAAGTATTGCGGCATTCAGAGATTAAGTTGCAGCTAATGCGCTCTAAGAATATATTGTCGAGTGCCTTTTTCGGCTGTTGGAATAGCACATTTGTTCGAGTCATCTGATGACATATATTTCTAGCTTGTTCTCCCGATGGGAGTATATGAAGAGTATTTCATAACTCGAAATATGCTCACCATGACTTCTTCAATTTCATCGGGTACGCGACCAGCGTTCCCGATGGGAGTAGCCCCCGAGGCTACAGCCAAGTGCTTGTACTTGGTTGTAGGCTCACCTTTTTATTATCTTTGTCGCTATATTGTCAACTCTTCTAGTACTTCCATCCTTATCGGGTGCGCGACCAGCGCTCCCGATGGGAGTAGCCCACGAGGCTACAGTCGAGTATTTATACTTGGATGTAGGCTCAACTTGTGTTACTTTTGAACAACTCTATATTTTTGTTATCCGCAGTACCCTCTTATCAGAAGTATATACAATACTTCTGATAAGAGTAGCCCCGAGCATATGAGTAAATGCTTGTATTTGATCATAGGCTCTCGTCTTTTCTTTGTTGAAATACTCGAAATTTCCCTATCGACATCCTTGATGAAGCTATTCGAAATTCTCTTCTTATGTCATTTCTGTTGATGATGGCTATAAGCTCATATTTGTTTTTCTGAATCAACTCCTTTATCAAATTCCTTTTAAAAGTAGCCCCCGAGCATTTGAACAAAAACTTGTATTTGATCAAAGGCTCCCGAAATTTCCAATAATACTCCTCTGTCGCCGATCCTCATAGCACTTGCAGTCGAAATTTTCTCTATAGTGACGTCATCGCTGACGATAGCCACGATTGCTGTATCGGGAAGACACGAGTTATGTCCTGTCACTCACTTGTGGGCCCAAAACTCTGCGGTATTTGACACGTTACGCAAGTGGGGGACACACGTCCTCCACTTTCCCTGCCACGCGCGCTGTAGCGCGTGCCTAGTTGTTTCATAGTAAAAATACTGTTTTACCCCCGGAAACACGTGTAAGGTCCTAGATCCATTCCTTCTGCATCCAACGACACGGTGATTCGTTGGTTCGCTATAAATGACCTTCTTCTTACTCCGTTTATCCCCTTCGCTGCGCCGCACTCCTGCTCTATCTCTCTCCAAAAACCTCCATTGTTACTATGAAGCTTCTGCGCCCTTGCTCTTCCCCAACTTCGCCAACATTCACGTTGATGCCACCGCGGGCAAGGCTCTCAAGGCACACCTCTCCAATGGCGACGCAAGTTGGAAAAGGCGACGCCTAGGAGACGCTTACTCACGCTTAAGCACTAGGCGATGGAAAAATGCCTCGCCTAGGACATAAGCGGAAGTCTAGGCAGGGAAACCATGAAATTGTCTTCCCCATGAAGAAATCATGCCATATTTCACAGTCGAGACATATGGGCCATATTCTAATGGTAGTTGATAGTAATTTACTTATTAGCATGCTCTAGATTAATGTGTATTCACATATGATAACCTATTTACAAACTTTATAGTACAAACTATATGCCCACCTAGGCTGCGCCTAGGACGCTTAAGCACCGCCTAGGCACTAGGCGAATGCCAATCACCTCGCTTACGCCTAGCGCCTTTTCCAACCCAGGAGTTCTCTGAGTGGGAGAGATCCAAGATCTCAAACCAAGACGCGAACCTGCTCAAGAAGCTTGGGCTGACGAAGAAGGACAAGACGTTGATCTTCCCCGGCGAAGAAAGCTTCCCGACGCCTCGCTTCGGATACCGAGTAACCTTCGTTGACCATCTCATCCGTGGCCTGTCCACTCCTATTCACGAATTTCTCTGTGGATTACTCTTTGTTTATGGGCTGCAGCTACACCAGCTAACTCCCAATTCCATCCTCCATATCTCCATCTTTATCACTCTATGTGAGTGCTTTCTCGGGACTCCTCCAAATTGGGGCATGTGGAAACGCATCTTCGTTGTTCGTCGCAACAGCTCCCACAACATCGCCTACAATGTAGGTGGTGTTGTTATCTGCGTCCGCCCTGATGTCGAATATTTCGATGTCAAATTCCCTGATTCTGTTCAAGGGTGGCGCAAAAGATGGCTATACATCCGCGAGGAGCACATCAACTCGCAAGATTACAATATCGCGCCTTTTGATGGTAGCAAAAAAATCCTTCGACGTCGGTCGTGGGATGTTGAAGCTACCGACGAAGAGAAGATAGCGACAGATGCACTGATGAAGCGCATCCACGAGTTTCAGAATACCCGTGGCAAGGAATTGTCGGGTATTTAGATCACCGCATATTTCCTTAGGATCAGGGTACAGCCTCTGCAGGCTCGCAAGAACCCCCTCTGGATGTACGCCGGCGACAAAGACGCGGACCGCATATCCAAGGATCTTTCGGTGAAGGATTTGGAAAAGCTTGTCCGGCGTATTTCGTCGTTGAGTAAGAAAGACACGATTCCAACCTCGTGTCGCATGGAGCCGTATAGCGGCACCAACGCCCTCCCCAAGGTAAACTAATTGTCCTCTCGAATTTATTTGTTCGACTACTATCTTGCAGAATTCATATTTTTTTCCCGACTGCTGTCTTGCTTAACTTCTCATTGGTGTAACTTTTCTTTCTTCAGAAGCATCAAGTTTTATCCTCCCTGCCTCCCCTTCTTGAAGGTGGGGAAGTCGACGAATGAGCCGTCGTTACCGACGATGAACAGGATACTTCTCGCCACGAGTGAAGTCGCGGGATCTCACAAATCCGTGGCTTCCTCTGAAAGAGAGACTGAATCTGAGGCTTCCGAGTCGGTCCATTCTCTCCCTTCCGCTGCTTCCCCAAGGAACAAAAGGAAAAGGGGTGATGTCGAAAACTCCGGGACCTCCAAACCCAGCGAATCACCTGCCGAGGAAACTACTCCCGAGGAGGAGGGTGCCTTATGTCCTTACGAGGATGCCATCGTTAGCTCGTAAGCTAATCTACCTCTTCTTTTTCTTTTTATATATTGCTTGTAAATGTTCTCATTATATCTTTGCGAGTAGTGGCGAAGAAGAAGAAGAACCAGCCACCAATGTGACTGCTCCGACAAGCACGTCGCAAATTTGATTCTCTCGGAAGCTCACCGAGTAACGGAGGAAACCTCTCCTCTTCCTCATCAAGATTTGGAAAAATCGACTCCTGTCGCCAGCCCCCAAGCCAAAGAGAGCGAGGATTGAGCTTGGCGAGGAACACAACTTGGCCGGGAGTTCTGCGGCTCCTCCCTTGGATGATGTAAGGATCCTTGCAGCTTTTTGGTATTCTTTGTCAAGTTTTTGCAGCTCTGAACCTTTTCTGTCGTCTTTCTTTCTACAGCCTCGGATGCAACACGTCATCAGTCTTTGCACTCAGTTTATTGGGTACCGTGACACTGTCAATGGTTTGAAAGGTACACCGTCATGTGAATAAGCTATCTTTTTTTTCATCGAGTAAACTATATTGCCATCTTTATCTTGACTTCTGTTTTGTTTCTTTCCGCTAGAGGCTCTCGCCAAGGCTAACAAGCGTGCCGATGATCTCGCCGTCAAGCTGGAGCAAAGTGAAAAGGCTCGCAAGAAGGCTGAACAGGACGCTGCCTCTATTGGAGATCTTCAAAAGAGACTCCACGAAGCTGAAACTGCCTTAAGCGAGAAGATAACTCAACAGATTGCCCGTGACGAAGATATCATTCGTTGTTTAGAGTCGCAAAATCGGCTTTTTGTCAGTAAGTTGCAAAATCACTTTACTCGGGTCTCTTCTAAGATTAGCTCTCCTCATACTTGTTGATAACCCGAACTTTTGCTTCAGCAGAAAAAATGGGTCAAGATTTTGAACTTCAGGAGCCTGAAGGGGATCGTCTTCTCGACGCCCTCTCTCTCCTGGAAATTCATGGGAATCTGGCGCGCCGCACTATTGTCGATGCACGAACAGCCTTTACGCACCTCTTCCCCTACTTCTTCCCAAAGCAAAAACAACCAGAAACCTTCTCCGACCTTACCAAGCACTTCATTCCTGAAGAGGATCTTGCGCTGACTTTTCGGCAAGAGAGTTTGAAGATTGGAGTTGAAGGCATGATAGCCCTGGTTGCCGAGAGCCAACAGAACGTCGACTGGGCGAAAGCTAGTGAAACTAAGGGGATAAATAAGGAAAAGTGGAGGTCCTTGATTAAGGCTGCCAAGCCGCACTCCAAGAAGATCCTCTCCTTCCTCGGATACAAACCAGCTGCTTCCTCCAGTACCGCCAAGCCGGAGGTCAAGTAGACCATCATGTCTCTGTTGTTTTTTCCTTTTTCTTCTTATTTTGATGCTATCGCCTTAGTAGTGGCTTGCGACAGCCTACCATTGTTTCACTAGGAGCCAACTTTTGTAATGAACATGTAGATATCCCAATGATTAATGGAATGCTATTTTGCAAATTGATTGATGTCGAGATTTTCTCGGATGTTTTGCCTACTACTTCCCACTCGAGGAAAACATCCGTTGATGATTTCGTTGAAGATTCTTCGAGTGCCGGTCCTTTGCGGGAGTTGAATGAACTGCGACAACAACTTCAATTGATGAAGAAGCAAACACTTGTTGTGATGGAGCAGTCGCGAAAATCTTCGAAACATGAATGGTCTGCTCTCCAACAATCGCAAGAAGCTCTGAAGTTAAAAGACGACGCCATTGCCAAAGCTTCGCGTGCATCCGAACGCGAAAATTATATGCTTGATCTTATGACCGATGCTTCTCAGGATATGTCGGGTACGTGTCCATGGTTTCTCTTTTTCTTCGTCTTCTCTCTTGTTCTTGATCCAATTTCCTTATTTCCCTGCATGTTCTTTTATCGATGCCGACGCTGAAGATCAACGCGTAAAAGCTCGGGTCGAGGTCCTTTTTCGGCTTTCCCAACAAAGTGACAGCACATTTTGGACGGACATGGCTCGTAGCCCCCAAATTGTACGGTTCCAGGATCGCGCTTCACAGGTCAGAGACTTCCTGCATTCCTGTGCCAACATTTTGGCCATGATATATAAGGCGATGTTTCCCCGAAACCCACAGCCTGCGGGTCTTCCCCAGTTGATGGATAAATTCAAAAGTGTAGAGAAGATCCACAATTTCGTGAAGGTTCAACTGGTAGCTGGCGCCAGGTTTGCCTTAATTGTGCTGAAGATTTTCTACCTGAAGTTAAGCGTGAAGAACATTGTCAGTATCTGCCATGCCAAAGTGAGGGAGAAAAGGCAGTACGTCGACAGGATCAATGAAAAGATAACTCCCACAGCTGAAGATATGATTGACGATCTTTTGCGGATGGATGTTGACTTTTTTAGAGAACACCATTATGCTGACGCCTTGGATGTTCCTACCGAAGCCAACATAATAAGTATTGGTAGCTTAATATTGGTTTCCAATCCTTCTGCTGTATTGTAACAAATCTGTATGTTGCTTGAGTTGTATGTATATTGACGTGAATCGTATGTACAGATGGTGTATATTTTTATTTCCTCTAGCCTCCGAGAATTTCAGTGGCTATTGTGTTTATATTTATTGTTTTGCGAGGTGATGAGCTCCCGAGCCCGTCGAAGAAAAAGATGTATATCACCAATATGTTTACTATATTGCAGCACCGCGAGCCCGCCTCATTAAAAACCTTTCAGCCCCACTCGGTGCCCTGAAAGGAAAAGAGTGCGTCGGAAAACTCGTGGGCGTTTCAGTACATTGTATGTTTACATGTAGAACTATATTTTCGACTTATGCGTAAAAACACCTAAGCTGCGCCACGTTCCAAGGGTTTGGTTCTGCGATCCCTGTCTTCTTGTCCTTTATCATGTATGCTCCTCCGGCAATTACTTCAGTGACGATGTATGGGCCAACCCAGGGCGACTCGAATTTTTCATGGCTGTCTTGTGTGAGCCGAAGAACTAGGTCACCAATTTGAAAAGATCTTGGTCGCAAACATCGACTATGATAGTTCTTCAGGTCCTACTGATACTTGGTTACTCTGGACAACACCTCATCTCTAGCTTCGTCGAGTGCGTCGACATCATCCTCCAATGCCTTTCTTGAGGTTTCTTCATCGAACTCCGCCACTCTCGGAGATTTGTGTTCTATTTCTATCGGGAGCACCGCCTCAGCTCCATGAACCAGGAAAAACGGAGTCTCTTGTGTCGCTGTATTGGGTGTTGTCCTTATACTCCATAGTACGCTGGGCAGTTCTTCTGGCCAAGTGTATCGAGCTTTTTCCAGAGGTGTTAGCAGCCGTTTCTTGATACCATTGCAGATGATACCGTTTGCTTTTTCGACTTGGCCATTGGTTTGTGGGTGTGCCACCGATGCGAAGTGTAGTTTGATCCCTACCTCCGCACAATATGCCTTAAACTCCTTGGAGGTGAAGTTCCTGCCGTTGTCTGTGACGATGCTATGAGGGACACCAAAACGGAAGACTATGCCTTTGATGAAGCTTACCACCAAAGCTGCGTCTGCCGATGTTACTGGCACTGCCTCAATCCACTTGGTGAATTTGTCAACATCTACGAGCATATACACGTATCCTCCTGGCCAAGATTTATGCAACTTCCATACCATGTCGAGTCCCCATTGTGCGAAAGGCCACGACAAAGGTATTGGCATCAGCTCTGCTGCTGGAGAATGAGGTTTTGCTGCAAACCTTTGGCACGCATCGCAAGTACGCACACTATCTTTCGCATCTTCTATTGCAGTCAACCAATAAAACCCTGCCCTGAAAACCTTGGCCGCTATTGCTCGGCTGCTCGCGTGATGGCCACATACTCCTTCGTGTACGTCCTTCAGTATTACTCTTCCTTCTTCGGGTGTTACTCACCTTTGCAAAACTCCCGAGATGCTGCGCTTGTACAACTCTCCCTTGACTACAGTGAACGCTTTGGATCGTCGAATAAATCGCCTCGCTTCCACTGGATCTTCGGGTACTTCTTTTCTTAAGATATATGCTATGTAAACCTGCATCCAAGGAACTTGCACTACCATCACCTCATGTGGTTCCTCTTCGTCTCCCGATATGTTTGCATCTGATTGCACTGGAGCCCCCGAGCTTTTCTCAAGCTTCTCTTTTTTCTTTGGCTGCTTCTTCGCCTTTGTTGATCTTTCTTTTATCTCTTCCCAAAATACGCCGGGTGGTATTGCTAAGCACTGCGACCCGATGTTTGCCAAAACATCGGCTTCATCGTTGCTGAGTCTACTGATATGATTCACCTCGCACCCATCAAAGAGTTTTTCGAGTTCGTTGTATACCTCCTTATACGCTATCATGATGTCATTGACTGCATCGCACTGGTTCATAACCTGTTGAGCCACCAGTTGGGAATCGCCGAATTTTTTTTAATCGGGTTGCGTCGCACGCCTTTGCCATCTTCATTCCGTGGATGAGTGCTTCATACTCTGCCTCATTATTGGATGCGTTGGAGAACGTCATCCGCAACACATACTTCAGTTTGTCCCCTTGGGGTGATACTAGTACCACTCCTTCTCCGGCTCCTTCTACTCTTTTGGACCCGTCGAAATTCATGGTCCAAGTTCTCGACAAATCTGGGGGTCCCGTATTTTGCAGCTCCATCCACTCTGCGACAAAGTCTGGTAAGATCTGCGACTTTATTGCTTTTCTTTTTTCATATGTGATTTCCCGAGGGGAAAGTTCTATTCCCCAAAGGGAGACACGCCCCGTAGCTTCTGGGTTGTTTAATATGTTTGATAGAGGTGCCTCATTGACCACTATTATTGGATGCGCCGAAAAATAGTGTCGCAACTTTCTTGCAGTTGTAAACACTTCATATGCCAACTTCTGATAGTGCGGGTATCGCTGTTTTGAAGGCGATAAAACTTCACTGATGAAATATACCGGCCTCTATACTCCATGAAGTTTCCCTTCTTCTTCTCTTTCAACCACAAGTACCGTGCTAACCACCTGAGGTGTGGCCGCGATATATAACAAGAGATGTTCCTTCTCCTTAGGCGCCACCAATATTGGAGGTGTCGAGATGCTGCGCTTAAGGTCCTCAAAGGCTCTGTCTGCTTCTTCGTTCCACTCGAACTTTTCTCCTTGCTTGATCAAGGCGTAGAATGGTAACGCCTTTTCTCCCAGCCTGGCGACGAATCTGCTTAAAGTTGCGACTCGCCCGGTTAGCTACTGTATTTCCTTTAGCTTGGTTGACTTCCTCATTGTTACGATGGCTTGAATTTTCTCTGGGTTAGCCTCAATTTCTCTTGCTGATACCAAAAACCCGAGTAGTTCTCCTGCAGAAACTCCGAAAGAGCACTTCGTCGGGTTCAGCTTGAGGCAGAATCTATCGAGTTTGTCGAAAGTTTCCTTAAGGTCCTCAATCAAGGTTGACCCCTGCTTTGTTGTTATGACGACGTCATCGATATATACTTGAACGTTCTTGCCAATCTGCGTGGCAAGACACTTCTGCATCATTCGCTGATATGTTGCTTCCGCGTTTTTTAAACCCGAAAGGCATTGTTCTGTAGCAGAACACGCCATAAGGTGTTATGAAAGCTGTTTTGACTTCATCTTCTTCTTTTAGTTGGATCTGGTTGTAACCAGAATATGCATCCAGGAAGGAAAGACGTTCACAGCTGCCGTGGAGTCGATGATTTGATCGATCCTTGGGAGGGGAAAGTGATCCTTGGGACAGTGTTATTGAGACACGTGAAGTCGACGCACATGCGAAGGACCTCTGTGTTTTTCTTCGGGACTAGCACTAGGTTAGCTACCCACGTGGCTTCCGTGTGTATCTCCTTGATAAATCATGCTTCTCTGAGTCGATTAATTTCCGACAGCATAGCTTTGCGGTTTGGCTCCGAAAAACGCCGCAAAGGTTGCTTAATTGGTCTGGCCATTGGATCCAAATTGAGAGGGTGCTCGGCAAGTTCCCTGGGTACTACTGGCATGTCAGCTGGACACCATGCGAAGATTTCCCAGCGCTCACGGAGGAACTCGACGAGCGCGCTTTCCTATGCGAGGTCCATGTTTGTTGCGATAGCTGTCGTTTTCTTGGGATCTGTCGGGTGAATCTGCACTTCCTTCGAGTTTTTGGTGGTATCAAAGGTTGGTTCCTTTAATGGCCTCCCGCCGTCTGGCAGCACGTCATAATCGGTTGTTAGCCTTGACACCATATATTCTGCTTGCATCCCGAAAGTTTCTGACAGCCGATGAAATTCCTTGTCGCACTTATCCGCTAGCGCGAAACTGCCTTTTACCGTGATTGGGCCGTTAGGTCCAGGGAGCCTCCACAACAAGTATGTATAGTGTGGTACCGCCATAAGTCTGACATAGGCGGGTCGTCCTAGCAGAGCATGATACTGTGATGGGAAATCCACGACTTCAAATTCCAACTGAACGTCGAGATTGATTTTTCCCAGTGGATAACTTGGCTTATCCGGTGTAATACCATGGAAACACGTGTCATTTGGTGTCAAATTCGCCAAGGATATATTCATCTTCCTCAATGTATCTGCGTACATGAGGTTTAAACTGCTGCCTCCATCTATAAACACCCGTGAAACGTCGAATCCTGCAATCACCGCCGGTAGGATCAAAGCTGATTGCCCTGGTCGAGGAACTTGCTGAGGGTGGTCCGCTATGGTGAAGCCGATGTCCTGTCCCGACCAGTTTAGGTACTCGATTGTTGGTGGAGGCATCTTTTCTGCCATGAAAACTTGTCGCGAAATTACTTTTTGAGCTCTATTGGATGGCCTGCCTTTCTGAATCATCGAGACCTCCCCACTGGTGTTGATATACGGACCATTCATTGGAGCCGCCGCTATTTGTAACTGGTGTCGATTTTCGTCCGTGATTGCGGGAGGAGGTGGCAGGTGGATCTCACTCCTTGGCCCCTGGGGGTTCCTGTTTGCTGCCTGTGCGTTGGCATGCCCTGCGTACCTATGCAGCGCCTGGAAAGTTCGGCAATCCTTCTGCAAATGCCCCGACTGCCTCTTCCCGTTGTTATCGAGAGAGAAGTGCATTTGGCATGGTCCGTTTAACATATCTCCGGGAGATACATACGGCCTTTGGAACCTTGGTCCATTATTTTGCCTGCTAGGACGGGGACCATCCCTGTAATCACTACTGTTCACCACTCTTTTGATACTCATCTCGACTATTACCTCCACTATTTCCTCGGAAGCCAGCCGATATTTGGCCAGGACCGTCATAATCTGCGAACTGGCGAGAAAAACATCGTCTATTTTGAATATTTCGGTTACGATCATCCTCAGGCGACCTATGCCGTTTGTTGTGAACAACATCTTCTCCACCTGCCCACCGATTCGCTATTTCCATGAGCGCTGCTATTGTTTTTGGATTAGTCCTTCCCAAATCCTCAACTAAATCCTTCCTTCGGATCCCAGCGACAAACGCGTCTATCGCTCGTTCGTCAGATATGTTTTCTGCCGAATTTTTGATAATGTTCCACCTCTGGATGTACATCCTCATCAACTCATCATACTTCTGTCGACAGGCTCTCTATTGCTCTATTGACGCAGGTTTCTTGCATGTGGATAAGAAGTTTTTTACGAACATGTCCTCGAAAGTCTCCCAACTGTCGATAGATCCAAGTGGTAACTTTTTTATCCATGATCGCGCTGCCCCACTTAAGTTTACTTGGATGCTCTGCATAGCAGTTGCTTTGGTTCCACCCGTCAGTTTTACTGTCTCCAGGTAATCCACTAACGAGTCCTCAGGATCTTGCAACCCGTCGAACTTCTTATAGTTGTCGGGCAACTTGAATCCAGACGGGACCCGCATTTTACGAACTCGTCGAGTAAAACAAGGGAGCTCGCACATATCCTCCTCATCTACCTCGGATGAATGTCGATGTTCTCTCCTTTCTTGTTGCGCCCTGTCGACCCGTGCCTGTGTCGCTGTATCTCTTGTCGACGTTCTTGGAGGGTCCTGCACCGTTACTGTAGGTCGTGGACTACTTTGCCTTGCAGCACCGTCGGGAGGTGTACTTGTGTGCCTGCGAACGCTGTCCCCATGACTCCGACTCCTGCCATAGCCATGTTATACAATGCTTCTCTTGGATCTCCAGGAGGTGGCATGTTTGCTAGTATGAAGGCCTGTGTCGCCATGTACCCAGCTTCCGGTGTTTTAGGGATAATGTTCCCTCTCGTGTCTATTGACATAAAAGACATGTCGAGGTTTTGGATCAGATGCTCCCTCTCGCCTTCAGGTATGTTCTGCAGCCGAGATCTTCCCCTGTTGTGGGCGTCTCTGTGATTATCTCCCGAAGTTCCTGATTGCCGACTCAACTCAGCTCTTCGCCTGCTTGACGCGGAAGCGACGGCTCTCCTCTTTTCAAGTTCAATTCTCTGTTTTTCGAGTTCTCGTCCAGCACGGGCGAGTTTATATTGATACGCTTGCAACTCTTCAGCTGTTGCAGTCGTATTCATCGGCTCTGTGCCGTTCATGGCTCTTGCCGCTCTATCCCAGGCTGCTTGCGGAAGTTGCACCATCTGTCGTGTTGGAGGCCCGAAATATTTGGTGCCTAAACCTCGCATAAGGTCAGCGGGATCGACGTATGGATTTCCCACATCATCGAAAGCCTCCAACATTTCTGCCTCCGGTCGACTTGACTCTCCAATTACACAGATTTGATGATATTTTGGAATTTGTTTCTCTTCGAGATCGGTGACACCATCGTAAAGATCGGCGAAGACCTCTCGAATGGAAGTAGATCTGTCGATGAAGTCGAAAGCGTCGACACTGTCTGAGTGGCTGCTTATATTTGAGTTCGCAGACGACCCGAAGGACATGCTGCTGAAGATCTTGACGAGATTTCCGCTTGAAGCGGGCTTGGTGAAGATTGAAGGCGAGATCTCTTCTTCGCCTGACTCGAGCGATGATACCGATCCCGAGGAATCAGAATCGACTGCGACCGATCTCGACAAATCCGGTATCGCGAGACGGTGAGATCCCTCCTTCCCGACGCGGAAGTGGAACCTTCCGAACGTCATCTCCATGGGCTCCTCCAGATACGCATATGCATCCACACGGGAGGGCGGGTGAGGAACAAAATCGACTAGACCAGTTTCGATCTGTTTACCTCTGTCCATCGCGTTGCTTGCTACCGAAGATGTTGTCGATGTTGCCGAAGATGTTGATGATGCCATCGAGATCGTCTTCTTGTCGCCTCTAGTTCCCACAGACGGAGCCAATTGACAAGGTATCAACTTGTCAATGCCTACAAGTTGTAGACTAGGGTTTTGAGGAAAGTAGAGGGCAAGTAGATCTCGAAGGTTTCAGCCGGAAAAGTACTCGATTGCTAGAAAACTAGGGTTATCTTGACAATGAAATCGATCCTTTCTTTATCCCTCGACTCCCCCTTATATAGGAGGTGGAGCCGAGGGTTTCGTGATGTACAAGTTATAAAGATCGGGAGACTCTTTGAGTTCGTCCCGAAATAGTTACAAGTATTATTCCTAATACAACTCTATCTTTCCAAACTATCTCTTAAATGGGCTCCCGGGCTTCATAAACTTCGGGTCATGGGCCTTCAGCAAACCCCAGGTACCATCTTCGGCAGGCCCATTGGGGATGCCTATGTCACCTGATGACAAGCTTCAAGCATAAGATCTCTTCGAGTTGACTCATCTTGAACTTGCGCTTCATTTCTTCATTCTTCATCATGTTTATGTCTTCATGCGAATTGCTCCCCCATACTCCACTATGGGAGAGATTCTTCCTCGGTGCATATTCACATATCCATGATCACCATATGGATGACAAGCTTCAAGCATAAGATCTCTTCGAGTTGACTCATCTTGAACTTGCGCTTCATTTCTTCATTCTTCATCATGTTAACTTTGAGGGCTCACTTCATCTTCATCTTCAAGACATACTTGACACTTGATATTATTCATCAATTTCTTCTAATTGCAACCTTGAAGCCAACATATGGTTCAAGCATTGCCTATGGACCGTTCCTACAAATAACTCAATGCAAATATTAGTCCATAGGGATTGTCATCAATAACCAAAACCACACATGGGGGCTCCATGAACTTTCGCGAGGGTTAGTTCTCTTCTATCTCGTTGCTTCGATCTCATAGATTAGATCTTGGCTTTTCCATAGATTGGATCTTCGATTTATTCGTCTTTGCGGTAGAAATTTTTTGTTTTCTATGCAACGAACCCTTCACCCGGCCCCCCGAGGTGCGCTTAGGGACTTCGGACGAGAGAAAAGCGGGGATGGGCCCGCTCTGTCGGTGAGAGAACACACGAACCCCACCACTTTCTCGACGCAAATCCCCCCTCCCCTCTCGTAGCTCTGTCGCCGCCGGCACCACCCCTCGCTAATCCGTCGGCCGGTTGCCTGAACTCCGCCGTCCCTCCACCCAACAACCTATATTCAACCGTCCGTCGTGCCCTCTGCCTATATTCCTCCGTCGGGAAACTACCTCGTGTCGCGCCTCATCGACACCCCCGACAGGTGTTCGTCCAATTGCCTGGCCGAACATGGACTCCGACGAGAAGGAGGAGGGGCAGATGTTCGCCGACCTTTTTAAAGAAGAAATGACAGCCGCCGCCCAAGACGAGGAGCACATGTTGATCCTAGCTTGCCTGTCCAGCTTGTACGCCGAGACGTCCATTGGTCGCCATGGTGGGTCGGCACCAGGTCGCCGAAAGTGCAAGCCGAGACATCGGATGGAGGGCTACTGCATGCTCTACGTCGACTACTTCGCCGATGACCCATTGCACGGTGAGGCTTTTTTAGGCGTCGTTTCAGGATGAGCCGGAAGCGCTTCCTGAGAATTGTGTATGCCCTTCGAGAGTACGACTCCTATTTCAGATGCAAGTTGGATTGCACCGGCATGGCAGGGTTTTCCGCCCTCCAAAAGTGCACGGTGGCTATGCGGATGCTGGCATATGGAAGATGAAAATGGGGATATGGCGAAATCGGCAGACGCTACGGACTTGATTGTATTGAGCCTTGGTATGGAAACCTGCTAAGTGGTAACTTCCAAATTCAGAGAAACCCTTGAATTAAAAAAAGGCAATCCTGGGCCAAATCCGTGTTTTGAGAAAACAAGGAGGTTCTCGAACTAGAATACAAAGGAAAAGGATAGGTGCAGAGAATCGATGGAAGTTGTTCTAATGAATCGGGTAATTACGTTGTGTTGTTAGTGGAATTCCTTCTAAATTTGAGAAAGAAGGGCGCGCCTGTTTTTCCTGTAAAAGCCAAAGTTCGGATCACTTTCCGGAGGCATTTATATTTTGTGTGTAGATTCTTTTGAAGCATCATTGCCGGAAAATTTCCGTTATAACGCTTGGGGGCTACCACGACACTTTTCAGTTGATATTACTCTAAGTATCAAAGCACTAACTATTGCTAGTTTCCGCCTAGATACTTGGGGGGATACTGGGAATATCGGATTACCTTGCGCTTGACAAGGAGTTGGTCGAAAAAGTCGTTGATTTCCTTCTTATGGAGTTGAATCTCGGAAGATTCAACATCCGCCTTGCCCCAAGCGTTGCTCATCATGGAATTTAGGAGGTCCTGCTCCAGATCCCACTTCTCCGCCTCCGTCAGCTTGTGGAAGAACTTATGTGAGTAAGCCTTCGGAGTGGAGTACAGATTTGTTGGGTCCCCGAAGTTGGCCGGAAAAGTTATAGCATCATGAGCTGAAGCTTCAGCCTTATCTTGCGAATTTACTTCTGCCTCCTCTGGGGTCTTGTCCTGAGGCCCTTCCGGAGCAGCCCGCTTTGTAGCGGAATAGCTTCCGCCAACCTTTTCGCTGCTCACAGGAATGATTTCCGGAGCTTGGGCAGCTGGGTCGGGGGAAGGCTGGGTTTCAGGCGGAGACAGGTGTGGAGCTTGGTTGGAGGTGCTTCGGGGTGTTGGGGTTATTGGAGGCACGACCGGAGACATCCTCAAGTACTTTGTTATAGGCTTCTGGGTGTTAACCCGAGAAGCCGGAATTTTCTAGCTCCTGTAACAAGCAAGGAAAGATATAAGTAACAAGATTTTGCAATAAGGTAACATGTGATTCCGGATACTTACGTGGCACCGGGGATCAGCGGGCATGATCCTTTTCCTGCTGTTGACAGCATTCTAAGGCGATCGCGTTCCGCCTTCTTGGAGTTGAGAGGGGGTGGTGGCTTGGTCTTGGCCTTCTTGGCGGAGGCCTCGCCGCTGGCTCCGGCATCGGAGCCGGAAACCTTGGCGCAGGGACGCTTGGCGGTTCGCGGAGCCACCATCTTCGATGCTTGCTCCTCCTTGTCGTCGTCGTCCTCCGGATCCTCCTCCGCGGCGTCAGTGCTTGCGGGTGTTCGGATAACATTCCTAAGTTGTTCCTCCGCCAAAGTACTGAGCTGAAGAGGAAAACATGGAAAATTTAGAACATTGCAAAATTGAGAAGTTAAAATTACTGAAGTACAAGAACGTACCGGAGGGTAGTTGTTGTTGGTGAAGATATCTTTGTTGATCTCCGGAACCTCTTGGCCCCGGAGAATCTTCACTAGCGTTCGAATCCTCTTATTCAGAGAATCCGTCGGCAAGTTGTCACGGGTGACCCGGAGCTGGTCTTCGACTCCGAAGTATTCGCAGATCAGCCTCTTATTGTATTTGAGCGGCTGGATCCGGCGGGTGAACCAGCTGAGGGTAAGGTCCATTCCGGTTAGACCGTCGTGGACCAACCAGGAAATTCTCCGCGCGGCCTTGTCCAGTTCCGGGAACTGAGCGAGGGCGGGGATGAAGCTCCAGCTGTCTAGCTCCTCCGGAGGCGAGTTGATGAACTTCGGAAGCCCCTCGTGGACGCCGGGACCGTGATGTTCTTGACGTAGAACCATCCGGCATTCCAGTACCGGACGGACTCGTGCGATGAGTGTGGCGGGTACATCCTATTAGGGCGGAGCATGAAGGTCATGCTTCTGCAGTTGACCATTGCCTTGTCCTTCGTCTCCTTCTTAACGTGGAAGAAGAATTGCCACAGGAGGATATCGGGGCGGATTCCGAGATGCCCCTCGCAGAGCGTCACGAAGTTAGAGAGGAGGAGGTAGGCGTTGGGGCATATGTTATGTGGCTGGAGGCCGTATGTGGAGTGGACAGAGAGGAAGAACTCGGAGCAAGGGAGAGAGAGAGGCCGCGCTCCACCCAAGCTTTGGTGAAGACGCGTTCTTCGGGATCCGGCTTGGGGGAGACGGAGTCTTTGTGAAAGCTCCAATCCGGAGCAATCATGCCTCTTTTTCAAAGGCTCTGAGTTCCGAATCGGTGACCACGCACGGCCACCACTGACCCTTCTCGCCTTCACGGTTCCGGGCCTTGGAACCCTTCTTCTATTCCGATTCCTGCACTTTGGCGGCCATTCTTGCTTGACCCTCGAGTTCTTCTCGGATCTCTTGAAGGCTTGGGATCCAGCCTAGTGCGTTGCTGGAAGATGCGGAGAAAGGTTGAGCCAACCTGGTGTCAGAAATATGTGGTGGTAGGAAAGCTAACAGTTCCGGAAATATTGGTTCCGATGAGCTTGGTTCTGGACTATTCGGAGAACTACCAGTACATTTAGGTGAGTTATGGGACATGTTTCCGGCTGCATGCATGTGATGAAATGATCTGGGTAGCCGGAACTAAACTAGGCTAAACTATGTCTTCTTCTACGGGTCCGGCGAACTTACCATTAATGGTGTGGTGGTTCCCCGTCGCGCCGGCGAGGTTGAGGTCGTCGGACTTAGCGTGCGGAGCTCCGGATGACCACGATTCGGCGGCGGGCGAGATTTCCCGTTCAACCGCGTGTAGCTCGAGTCGAGAGCGGCTCTAGAGCGGCGGCGGGAGAAGCTCTCTGCGGAGGAGCTCGCCGGAGATGAGATTCGCCGGGCGGCGCTGTCTCGAGGTGGAAGCCGAAGTGGTGAATGCAGGTGAAAAGTGAGAAGTTACCGGACGCAGGGGTAGTTATAAGCCTCGCGCGGAGATTCGTGAGCCGGATCCAACGGTAGAGACGGAACGGTCGCACCGTTGGATGGCCGCCACGTGTCTTAGGTTAAAACGGTGAAATCGATGCAGTGGTGACCTAACCGCACACTGCCGAAATTTCCAGCTGAAGATTCGCATCTCCGGAAAATTAGTGCGGGAACGAAGAAAGTAGTGCGCGATGTGGGCGAAAAATCTGCAAAGTTACCGTTACAGAAGAACGAATGATTTCCGGTTGACTGAGATCGGAAACGATGAAGTTTTGGAAGCTCTTCAAGATTCTCTCCGGATCCGAATAAAGCTAGACGGAGGAATGATTAATCTCGGAGAACTTCGGGGGCTACTGTTGTGGGTATACTTTATGGGTATATCAACGACATGGTCTAGATCTGGCAAGCCCGCGTGGCCCACAGATGGTGATGGTGGCATACGGCCCATCGGGCGGCCCAGTTGCTGTTGATAGAAGATGGATGAAGTCCAGCCCAGGAACAGGAGCCAGATCTCAACCGACCTACTCAGAAGTCGGATTCGTGAAGGCCCATGAAGTATCCGGATCCACTACGGCAAGTAAGGAAAGGTGGATCCTTGACGTGCACGACAATGTATATTCCGTAGTTAGGCATCTTGTATTCCGGCTAGGACTCTCCGTGTAAACCCTAGATCCGGGCGCCTTTATAAGCCGGATCCTGGGAGCCCTAGAGGGACAACCACAACTCATTGTAACAACGCGAAAGCTCCCAGATAATTCCAGACAAGCAGCAGTAGGCCCTGTCATCGTGCAGGTGGTCCGAAGCTGGGTAACTAGCGTATCACCGTCCCGAGGACACTCCGCCCACTAGACCCTACTTCTTCTCCCCCTCGTGAGGATCCCTCCTCCGAGGCACCGTCGAATAGGCAAGGACAGGCCCCGATAGCAATTTGGGGGCCGGGGGCGAAATGGGCTCGCACCGGCGCGCCCCAAACGGCGTCGGCCAATTTTGGAGCCCAATAGAATCGCCGGCAACCCAGTGCCGGCCCCTTTGCCAAGGGCGCGAATTGGGCGCGCCGGCGCCTCGCGGAACGACGGTTTTCGTGGGTGGGGGCGCCTTGTCAGCGAGGGGACGCTGCAGTTCGCATCGGAAATGACATGGGGAGGTTGGTCATCGGTATACCTGAGCATTTCTCGGGCCGGGCCGGGCCTCGGGCCGGGCCGGGCCTCGGGCCGGGCCTCGGGCCGGGCCGGGCCTCGGGCCGGGCCGACCAAGGCCCGACGCGGAAAATCTCGGCCCAGGCCCGGCCCGGCCCGACCGTCGGGCCAGAAATCTTGTCCCAAGCCTGGCCCATCATAAGGAAAGCCCGTCGGGCCTCGGGCCTCGGGCTGGGCCGCTTCCTTAAATCGCGCAAAATGATGGTCCAGGCCCGGCCCATGCTGACCATCGGGCCAAAAAATCTGGCCCAGGCCCGGCCCACAGGCATGGTCGGGTCGGGCTTGGCCCGGGAATTTCGGGCCAGGCCGGGCCGGGCCGACCAGGCCGCGCCGGGCTGACCGGGCCGGGCTGCCCATGGCCAGGTATAGTCATCGGCGTCAATAGCCTCCCGCACGAAAACCAAAATGGCGAGGTCGGCGACTGTCCACGCGGCGTCCACCTACCTTACCCACGTGCCTTCAATGCGCGTCTGCCGCCTTCCTTAAAACCACACCGGCGCGCACTCCTCTCTTTTCCCCGCCGTCCATCCCTAGCCGCCGCCGTCCTCAACCTCCGCCTGAACCACCACCCGCACGCGAACGCGATGGCGCACAACGACCAGGCCGGCGGCGGCGGCGGCATGCTCCGCTCGACGCAGCTGTCGTTCGACGAGGCCGACGTGTTGTACTCGCACCGGATCCCCGTGCCAGTGCAGTTCAAGTTGCCGCACGGCTGGCACGTCTCCAACGGCGGCTTCGTCGTGCCGCCACTGCCGCCGCGAGGAGCACAAATGCGGGCCCTCGCCAAGGAACGGCGGGCCTCGATGACGCCGGAGGAGAGGAGCCTCCCGGAGAAGTCGTCGACAACCCGTCCTGGGAAGAGCGCTTCGGCCGCGAGCGCGCCGAAGAGGTCGTGCGGATGGACAATCCCTCCGGCGGCCGCTTCAACAACGTCGGCCGCCGTTCCTGGTGGTACGGGTGGGACGTCGACGGTACGCTTCACGAGTACGGCTACTGTCCATGCGTCCGCGGGCAACGGGAGCCGGTCTACTTCCCGCAGGCGGCGAACATGGCGCCGCCGCTAACGAAGCAGAGGACGCCGGAACGGACCACAGCGTCCGGAACCTCACGCACGGGATCGTCCGCCATCGGGCGCACGCGCTCGGCCGCGCCCGCACCTCCTTCCGGAGGCGTCGTCATCCGCGACGACGCCAGGCGCGCCTCCTCTGCTCCGGTTCGTCGGACGACGGGGTCCAGCCGCCGCTCCCGCGTCAAGGAGGAGGATGCCTCGCCACCACTTCCGCCGGCGAAAAAGACATGGTGGGAGAAGGAGGCCGAGGCGCAGGCGGCCCTCCGTGGCGACGGCGACGAGGAGGAATTCCCCGCCCAGAGCTTCATCGTCAGCCGCTCCGTCGACGAGGACTACCGTCACATCACGATCGACCCGCGGCAGGCGGCGTGTGGTCCGCCAGGGACCACGGCGCCAACTTCGTCGACCTCGTCGGACCATCCGAGCTGCCGGCGCCAAAGGAGGAGGCCGACGAGGAGGAGGCCGACGACGTCGACAGCTAGTCCTTCACATCCAGCAGCGACGAACTGGACTTCAGCGCCTTCGACTCCCCGCGCCGCTATATGTTTATTTTCTGTTTTTTAGTTTGAAATCACGTTAAATTTGTACAAATTTCGTTCGAACTACGTATAAATATCGTGTCGCAAATTTATATTTAGATTTCAAAATCTATCGGGGTCGCTTGTTTTGGGGGCGCCGGTGTGGGAGGCCCCAAATAGAGAATGCTATGCCGGCGCCCCTTCCGGCGCCTATTTGAGGGCTACCGGTGGAGATGCTCTTAGTGGAGTGAAATAGTTTTGTCGGGAGGTCATTTCGTGCATCGTTCGTCCAAAGGATCAATTCTGTCAAATTCGCCATGTCAGTCAAGAAAGGATAGCTTGTGGGAGATGTATGAGGGATGAGAGGAAGAAATACCCTTCGTAGGAATTCGCGAACTAAAAGACAGCCATATATTGCTCGTTGGTCTGAACCTTAATAATCCCAGTGCATATGGATAAGTGCTCTAATGTGTTTTGCAGATATGTATCTATATCTATACCTACTAATAAAGGAAGTAAGGTTTCTCCCCATTTTTTTCGTCCGTTTTTGAATTGCCCATAGTTTTAATCGAATTTACTGGTTATGCCACCGCTAAGTCAAAGCTGTTCGTCTAAAAAAAAAACTGACGCCCGTACGTCTGTGGGTTCCTCGGATCACGCACCAAATCAAATCTAATCAAATCCCAAGGTATCTCCGTTTAATTTCTGACCCCCTTCCCACGAAAATCAGCCTACATATAGATCATCTCCTTTGCGTGCGCTTCCTAAAAAAATCGGCCCGGCCCTGATCCAAGAGAGAGAGCCGGCCGCGACTAAGAAGAAGCAATGTAATAGTCGCGCCCGGCTCTCTCTCTTGCTTGCTCAAGTCCCATGGTGGTGGCTTGCTTGCGGGAGTTGCTTGTCGGCGGCGGCAACTTTGTTGTGGAGCTCCTCTCAGATGCTGTTTGGCGTTGGACCGAATGACAGTAGGGCTGTCGCTCCCTCGCTGCTTGGCACCGGCTGATAGAGCTCTCTTGTGCTTCGTCTCCAAGTGGTGCGTCCCTGGAGATGACATCGCAGTCCGTTGGTCAAGCCTGATCTGGAGGAGGAGTGTATCTTTCTGGGTCTGTTTGGACTCCAGTTTATTAATGCAGCTTTGTCGGGTTTACGCCCGAATGAATTTCAAAAAAAAAAAATACGCCAGATTTTTTGTTTTCATTTCTTCCTACTAAGTATACGAGGATGCCACAACCATATATGTTGCCATATGTTCATTATATATACACCGTCTATTACACAATTTTTTTAAAAAAAGAAAGCAGTGAGTTCTCACGGGAGAACGGGTATTAATTTTGAAATGGACATTGTAAGTTTATTACACTCATTCTCAGAAAAAATAGAAGCCGCGCCTCCTCCTCCCTGTGCGATGGCTGCCGCGCCGCCACCCCGCTCCCAGTCCCTTGCCTCGCACCGTCGCGCGCCTCACCTCTTGTCGCGGCCGCCCGGGGTGTCGCCGCGCAAAGCCCATCTGGCGCGGCGGCGGCCGAGTTCCTCATCCTCGGATCGGGTTGCAATGCTCGTCGGCCGAGTCCATGGCCGTGCTGCGGATGGCGACACCCAGGAGGGTCCAACGGTACGGCGGCAACGGCGAACGACACGGTGGCGCGGTATAGGCGAAACCGATCAGGGCCCATATGGGCTAGAATGGGTCACGACCTGCATAGTTGCTTCATCTTGGCATCTCCATCGACAGCAAAAAACAGTGAATCTCGGCTTGACCCGCAGCCGTAGCAATGCACGAGTATTTGTGCTAGTCTATACCTATTAATAAAGGAAGTAAGATTTCTCCCTCAAATTTTCGTCCGTTTTTGTATTGCCTCTACTTTTGAATAGAAATTACATTCATTGCCACCGGTTAATGAAAAAACGATTCTTACTTTCAGCTTCGTTCGTCCATAGATCGAATCTCGAACTGTCGTTGCTTATGCCAGATACTGGGCCAGGTAGATACGTTGCTGGGCTCTGCATCAAATCGATCGTTGTGCACTTCTATTAATGGGCCATTAGCCATGTTTCTAATTTGCTCATGTGGGAAGAGAAGACAGGCACAAGGATCATCATTGAAAAGCTACGCTAAACACCTCGTGAGGGCATCGCTACGAATAACGCCAATTCAATAGTCCCACCTCGCTAGAATATACTGAGTCTGGCCGCTTTATATACCTCAGGATCTTGGACATCGACAAGCTGCCTTGGAAACAACAAGTAGCAGCGAGAGATTTGACGCAGAGTAGCGCTCCTATTGACCCGTGTCGTAAAGTTGTAATCGACCAGCAGCACCATTGTTTGGTCGAAGATCTAATGAGAGGAAAGAATAAACTTGCCCATGTGCTGTGATTGCCAATGGAAGAGAGAGCCATATATAGTGGAGCCCAGGGCGGCGAGTAAAGCAACGCTGTACGAAATAATAGGATCAAATGTGGTTGGGAATCGGTGGCTACGGTCGAGCAAGAGATTTGATGCCGTGATCATAGAACGGCGGTTCGGATGTGGTTGAGGGCACGTTTCTATTTATTAGTTCAAATTTGAAAACCAACAAGTTTTTCCAAAGAATTAAATAATTATTATTTAAAATTTGAAAAGCAACGATGTTTTCAAAAAGCTTTTGAGAAATTAAATTTTGGGATGGAGCGTTTGAGTTTTCGTTTATCCCGATGCAAAGCACGGGTATTTTTACTAGTATGAACTTAAGATACGTTGGAATTAATTAATTATAAATAATATATTTTTACAATTTTCTCCATTTTCCATCCAGGGCCAGTTTGATAGAATCTATTTTTTTATTTTTTATTTTGGACAAGCAGTTGATAGAATCTAGGTAATAGGAAAAATCTTACTCGTAAATAATTTGTATTGTATTTGTTTCTTGCTTCTGAAAACGACTCCTTCAGATTAGGAACCGTAACGGCATGCCAAACCCTACTCGTAAAATCCTCCTCTGATTTACCCTGCAGCGCACGGCGGCAATGGCGGCGCAGGAGACCTCTTCAGACGAACCCCTGCTCCCAGGCAAAGATGAGCAATGGAGTCCACAAGACGGCGACAAGGAGGCGCAACTCCTCCCTGTTCGCATTTCTGGCACGTCCTTCTGGAGGAGCTGCCTCAACCTCAGCAATGTAATTTCAGGCACGACTCAATGCCCAATCGATGTGTATTCCTTTTGCGTTTGTTTTCGCCATTTGCGTCGCCATTGATCTTCTTGCTTTTAGGCATCGGGATGCTGTCCGTGTCATACGCGCTGTCGCAGGGTGGGTGGCTAAGCCTGGCGCTCTTCGTCCTCGTCGGCGCGATCTGCTACTACACCGGCAAGCTCATCGACCGCTGCATGCGCGCCGACGACTCCGTCAGGAGCTACCCCGACATTGGGCAGCTCGCCTTCGGGCCCCACGGCCGGAGAGCCATCGGCGTCATCATGTACATCGAGCTCTACCTCGTGGCCGTCAGCTTCCTCATCCTCGAGGGCGACAACCTCGACAAGCTCTTCACTGGCGCGACCTTCGACGTCGCGGGCTGCCGGGTGCAGGGGAAGCAGCTCTTCGTGCTCGTGGCAGCCGCCGTCATCCTCCCCACGACATGGCTCAAGGATCTCAGCGTGCTCGCATACGTGTCTGCGGTCGGGCTCGTGGCCTCGGCGGCCTTGACGGCGTCCCTTGCCTGGGCCGCCATAGCAGCCGAGCATGGCTTCCACGCAACGAAGGCCAGCACCGTCTTGAACATGAGAGGTCTGCCGACCTCCCTCAGCCTCTACTTCGTCTGCTTCTCCGGCCACGGCGTCTTCCCCACCGTGTACTCCTCGATGAAGAAAAAGAAGGATTTCCCCAAGGTATCCATCGAGTTTATCAGGCTAATTAGTTAATGCGTACAGACAGTGATAAGTGATCGCCTGATTCACTTCAGTTCCTCTGATCCCAATGTGCAGGTCCTGCTGATCTCATCTGTGTTGTGCAGCCTGAACTACGCACTGACAGCGATACTGGGTTACCTGCTCTACGGCGACGACGTGCAGGCACAGGTGACGTTGAACCTGCCCACAGGCAAGATGTACACCAAGGTGGCCATCCTGACGACCCTGATCAACCCGCTGGCCAAGTACGCGCTCGTCATCCAGCCCATCGCGGAGGCGATCGAGGCGAAGCTGCCCGTCGCCGAGAGGGGCCTGACCAGGGTCCTCATCAGCACCGCCGTGCTCGCCAGCACGGTGGTGGTCGCGTCCACCGTGCCCTTCTTCGGATACCTCATGTCATTCACCGGATCCTCGCTCAACGTCATCGTCGCCGTCCTCTTCCCGTGCCTCAGCTACCTTAAGATCTACATGCCCAGGTCAGGAGTCCGGCGTTTCGAGGTTGTGACGATCATCGGCATACTCGTGATCGGAGTGTGCGTCGCTGTTGTAGGCACTTACACCTCCGTGCACCAGATTATAGGCACGTTCTGACGGTGAAACAATTTTCCCCCATTTGTTTTTTCCCCATTTGTTTGTTTGATTAACAAACATCGAGATCTGTAATGCAATTTTGAGGCAGAGTTGCTTATCGGCTATTTTATCTTGCTTCCTGGAATGCGTCATGCGTGTGAACAAAACATGCTGGCCGCAGCTGACAGAGCTGCATCCTGCTCTTGTACCGAAATGGCGACTCCTAACATTTTGCTTCTCCTTCTGTACAATTGCTAACTCCTAACATTTTTCTCTTTTACAGAATTGATTGATAACTCCTAACAATGGTTCTTCTGGTTGTACTCCTATAGAATCAAGAACTCCCAATATTTTCTTTTGTTACTGCTTTCTTCTGCAATTTTTGTATCAAGGTCAGATCAAGCACTGCACTCACCAGTGATCAGGTGTTCTGTGATGTGTGCACAAGGCACTGCTGCCTTAACAGTGAGTTGTCTGTGAGGCTCAGACTTGTGATGAGCGTACGCGTCGTAAATTTAGGAAGAGCCGTTGATGTATCTTGTGCAAACCCATAATCCATTATCGACTATATGCACAGGTGTTGCTTTTCTCAACATGACGATGGTCTTGCAGACAAAAATGGGAAAGAAATGCATATATCTACCCTAAGAGAGCTACTGAATCGCATCTAGTGGCCGAGCATGTTGTGGCAGCCTCCTGAGAGCTTTGGCACCAACGAGCATTCAAAGTTTCGCCTCTGCAAGGATAGTCTACCAGCACCAACGAACCGGGGATGGCGCTGTCAAAGCCGTGGTCGTTCAGAAGCCACCAGATAAGCCACATTGTGCGCGAAAACGGCAAGCGCACACCTTTGGTTTTATTCGCCCCAGCCCAGTCGGCGGCCGTCTCCAACCAATAGACCAAAACATCTACAGGTTGCAGTAAAATTGACTGGAGAGAGAATTGACTTAGTACTTGGATCCATACCTGTCTGGCGAAGACGCACTCTGAGCGTAGATGGGACATTGTCTGGTCGGTAAATGGGCACCCTGGCAGGTGAGGCAAACTGGTTTGCCATGGCCAACCAGCAATCATGCATTCAGAAGAACCCATCCGCCCCAAATGGCACGCCACTGCAGGAATTCCACCGTGCCGGTGAAGAAAAGCCTCATACACCGAGCGAGCATACTGTCCAAAGCCCAAAAGATTCCAGCTGAATTAATCATCACCAAGGGCTCATCCATCACGTAGGCCAACTGCAGGAATTAAAAACAATCCCTGCATTTTGGAATAAGAAGTGTTAAGAGGTGGCCGAGATTGAAGATCTTGCTCGGCATAGTACAAAAAGAGTAGCAGCACACGGAAGAGTAAAGTGCATCCACAAATGGCACAACACAATATGAGGTTCTGTATGTACAGATAGTCCTGTGCATGAATGAGTAAAAGCGATGCATATGCTACATTTCTGGTGCTCAAAAGCTCAAGCATTGCATTGTTGCTGAATGACGAGATGATACAGCTCGCAGACCAAATAGCTTGTCCTGTAATACAGGCACTAACATGATTAGAGGAGAATATACATGATAGAAATAGCTTCAGCTTCTTTGTAGCCTAACATTATCAGAGGATTCCAAAGAAGACATCAAGCATGTATGAGCTAACAACGGTAATCCTGCAAGATAGTTGGCACGTTTTTGTAATTGACATATATCCTGGAAATTGAGAGACCAACTTAGGTAACTGCCTGCATTATTAAGTGATTATGAATTGGTTACACACCTTGAGTCACACGATCTTGAATTCCTAAATAATTGCAACCCACTAACTATTTTTGCTGTCCATGCAGCCCTGCCACGTCAGCAAGTCTCCTTCGGTCCCACAGCATATCACTACATATTTTTCCTCACCTCCCATTCATCCACGTCGTCACCATTACCACAACAACCCAATTATTCCAGCGCAGCCCCCAGTGCACCTATGGAATCAAACAGCCACATTACATTACCCTCAGACCATATTTGATTTCAACCTTTAACTGATAGAACTTTTATCTTCTGCAGCTAAAAGGACTCTGATCCAGGCACTTCTATCTTGTATTCCCATATATAAGTTGTCCTTCTTTAAGTTCGCAAAGTGGGCTCTGAAGTTAATCAACACTCAGTTAGCTCACTGGTGGAGTTATGAGGAAGGAAATAACAATATTCACCTAGCTAACTGGCCTTCAATTTGCATGAAAAAGGAATTTGGGGGCCTAGGGATTCCTAACTTGTTTCACTGGTACTTAGGTCAAGAGATACATCCAAGGAGAGGGTACTCTCTGGAAAAAAGATCATTGATGCCAAGTATAACACTAAGGATCCTAAGATCCTCTACTGCCATGATGCTAGCCCTTCCACCTTCTGGGAAGGGGTGATATGGGCTGCTCAGGCAGTTAGGGGTGATGTGGGCTGCTCAGGCAGTCTGAGAAGGAGGGGCGTGCCTAAGCCATTAGAATATGATCTTTTTAAAAAAACTGAGTCAGTCAAGCATCTTTTCTTTGATTGCTAGTAGATAGAATACTTCAGGAAGATGTTTCTGGAGTTTTTGTTATTGGTGTCACTGACTTTGAATCTATTGCTTCCAAAATGTGGTTATGCAATAAAACATTTATGCATTTTAATGTAGTTACTTCTGCCGTCCTTGCTGTGTGTGGAGCAATAGAAATACCATAGTTTTTAATCGAGTTACCTGGATAAACATGAAACAGGTGTGGCGCCTCGTTCTGACATATCACAGAAACTGGAAAGTCCCCTTCAAGGAGCTGGAGGGAGAAAAATGTGGACAGTTCATGGACTGGTTGACCGCCAAACTCAGGAAGCCACTGGCTGATGCCCAGCTAAACTGCACAGATTTTAGGAGTTCTTCGATCCACGTGGCGATGTGACGTAGCTTTTCCAACTGCCGAATCTTGTGGCAGTTTTGGCAGTAGAGCGGCTGAAGATGTTGGTGATCTACTGTTTCACGAGTTGAGAAGGTTTTGGCTAGGACCTGAGAAATAACCTGAGTCGTTTTGGTCTGTTTTGTTCTCCAGCTCGTGTTCTGATGTGAGCTTCTGGGGTGTTGCTATTTAGTTCTAGAGCTCTTTTCTTTCTGCAGCTTGCTGCTTCTGAACTCCTAGTCGTTTTTAGCCTTACTTTGTACCAAATCTCTATGGTGTCCCTGTGAATCTAGAAAAGAAAATCAACATCCACTTAAGCTAGTGGCATCTTCTCCCTCCCCCTCCAGTCCACCTTTCTCAATCTCAGCGCCTCCCCGCCTAAGCTGATTCTCCTCTATCCATGCCCCTCCCAACGCCTTCTCTCTATCCATCATTGTCTCACATGACACGGCCGCGCCAATAGGCTCGTTGCATATCTTTATATCTATACAGAGGAGGTGCTCGCCCTGCCCCCTGGAGCTGCCCCGTCCAGGCCACCAAGTTCCTGGAACTGCAGCAAGCTATGAAGCACTAGGTAAAGTTCCCTACCTGCATGGTCTGTTGTTTCTGCCAAACTATTGAGCGTAGGTAAATTAGTGGAATACATGTATTGATGTGCTCTGCCGTAGGAGAAATAACCCAGTGGTCCATCGAAGTTCACGTTCCAGACTTCCAGTCAAGTGACACAAGTTCATTAGTTTAGGTTATATGCATTTTATTTTCCTTTTGCGTTCAAGCCTCATAGGAAAGATGAGTTTGCAAGGACTCAGGTTGTACTACCTCCGTTCCAAAATAAATGTCACAAATTTATCTAGATTTGTATGTATCCACTACTAAAACATGTCTAGATACATATGAATCTAGACAAATCTGTGACATTTATTTTGGAACAGAGGGAGTAGTTGGAAGCTTTTTTCCGAGAAAACGCAATGACAATGCGGTTTCTTTTCATTGCATGGAATAAGAGTACATGCCTCCTAGGAGGGGAGCAGTTGGAAGCTCATCGATTGGAATGGTTCTGATATCAGCTAACTGGAATTTAGGTGAGTGTGGACATCATCATTTTCTTCAATTGCTGGTGGAAATTTATCTAGATTTTTTTCTACTTTTAAACAAAAATGGTGAGTTTTGGACTAACCTCTGAACCATCATTTTCTACCCAGCAACAGGGTCAATCAGGCCTATTAACAGAATTAAGTATCTTCCAGTGTAGACAAGACAACTTCCTGTGATCTGCAAATGTGACATCCAGAATTTTGAGATAGACAATAGCACTAAAAACTATCATTAACATAAGTAAAACATTAACAATTAAGCATCTACCGACCTAAGCCAGCAATGGGATGCATAGGGATAGTCAGAAGGATTTTCAACAAGCTAGCTTACCTTCAGGCTTAAATTATCAAATATTCAGGCAACATTCATTATCCTCCTGGGGCAGGAATGCTCTGACTAAATTCTGTGACACCTTAACAGAGCTCCAGAAAGGTAAAAGTACATGTGGATGAAAGTTTTAACACTATGAATGGTCAAGCTAACTTGGGAGCTGGATTCATCCCATCTTGATGTCCACTTGGAAGTACATTGGCTGATGTGATTCAGTGGAAGAGGCCGAGGCTGCTGCTTGCATTGAGGGGCTCTGGTTAGCCCATCGACATACCGGGGAACGTTTTATTTTGGAAACTGACTGTGCAGGTGTAGCAGTAACCATAAACTCAACTGAAGAGAGCAGATTAAACTGCCAGTATCTTTATCAAGAAGCTAGACAGCTGAAGACCAGTGTGCAGGAGTGTAAAAGGGCCTATGTAATGAGAACCGGCAACTATGTGGCACAAGGTCTGGCAAAGTTAGCTACGGAGAAGTGTGAGTGTGCGCAGTGTGCTCCATGGTGCAGTTCCTATCTGCGTGATGGAACTGGCCTTAACCAAATGTAACAGATATGTTCCCTATTTTAATAGATCCCCCCTGTTCATAAAAAACCCTTCAGAAAGGCTGAAAAGTTCAGTAGGTGGCAACCAAATTCCATATAATCAACAGTTCTATAGCAGGCATGATCTGGTAATTTGGTGTGGCTACTGACAGATTACATAGATTCCCTTGGATGGAAACAGTCAAACAGGAAACAGCACATAGTTAAAGTACTTGCAACAATAGATAGTGTAATAATTTTATAAAATATCCCATAGTAGAAGAGGGTGGGCTAGCTGTTTCATTTGGATGGGCAGATCACATAACAGAATATGGATTGAGAAATGTCCTTGAACCAGTATAGTAGAGAGAAGAGGATTCTAAAAGATATCAAGAGAAAAGGTTATGGATCCAGTATGCTTTCACCTCCTCCCACTCCCTTCTCCGGAGCAAAGAGAAGTGAACTACAATTCAGTCTCTCGCTTCTCCGGAGCAATGAGAAGTGAACTATATAATTCAGTATGTAACAAGAAAGTTCATTAAAACAATATTTTTAACTGGAGTGCAGAGGGTACCAGTCAGAAACTAAATATAGTAGTAAAAAATAATTCATCTGCCATTAACATAGAAGGGAGTTGGTCACAGAAAATGAGAAGGCCTTTTGTATTAAGTGGTCACAGAAAATGAGAAGGAAGTTGGTCACAGAAATCAAGAGAAAAGGCTGTGGATTCAGTATGCTTCCACCCCATGCCACTCCCTTCTCCAACTATAATTTGGTCTCTCACTTCTCCGGAGCAATAAGAAGTATAATTCAGTAAGTAGCAAGAAAGTAAATAGTGAAGAATAGTTCATATGTCATTAACATAGAAGGGAGTTGGTCAGAGTAAATGAGAAGGCCTTTTGTATTTAGTGTGCCAATCAAATAGAGTAAATCCTGAATGCAGTGAAGATGAGTGGGTGTAAAATGCATTATGGACAGAATTTCAACAGCTAGGATCCTCATGTTTACCCTTGTAAGGCATGCACCCCCATACTATGCCTAGAAATAAAACCTGTCAGCCAGTCCCGAAGAAGATATAAATGTTCGGAATTGTCTTCTTCTAGCCTAGTGCAATAGCAAACTGTTATAAGCTAGGGAAACTTTTTTTTATTCTATTTGCAACAGCAACAGAGCGCAGTAGCTTCTAGGCGACAAACCTTTTTGCCAAACAGATATTGCTTTGGGTTCAAATGCTAGACAGACAGCCATGATAACAGGGAGAAAAAATAAAATCATGCACCCGTTTCGAGTAGAAGAGCAAATGTTCTAGATTAAAAATATTCCATGGGCACATTTAAGGAGAAAGATAAGAGTAAGGAGGAATTCAGTTAGGATAAGCACTCACAGGATCTCCATAGAGGTATATAGATATATCCTCTGTTGTGAAAGTCGCATCATAATCACAGGCCCTATGATCACCACCACCAACAGAACATGACAGCACCCAGATCATTCCCAAATCACATGGATAGATAAAGAAGGCATGTTGGAATCAACGGTTAAGCGGTATCTCCTCCTATTTTGTAAACATCACCTTCAAAATTACAGGCCTTGTGATCATTGTAGCCAGTACAACAAAGGCAACAACACCTCCTATTTTGTAGACATCACCTTCACAACCTCAGGCCCTATGATCATCACAGCCAGAACAAGGACAACAGCACCAATATGATTCGCAAATCACATGGATAAATAAAAAAGACATGTCGGAATCAGCAGTTAGAGGGTTTCTCACCATGCTTTAAAAGGTGGCAATTGTTAAGCATGATAATGAAGGACTTGTCAGCGCCGAAGCTAGCAGACCCGGTGGGCTTGCAGCACGGCGGTGAGGTGGACAGCAATGAAGGGTACCACATGGTACAGTCAGCTTGATCTCCATCGCTAGCTCCATGCTGGCCTCCTCCTTCCCAGGTTATCCACCAGCACTCACCAAAAGTGTCGACAGTCTGGTTCCAACAACGACAGCCTGAAAGATACAGCTCCTAGGATTCCAGTGCTGACATGGATCTGTGAATGTGCATATGTGCAGAACTGCATGTGGACTTCCGGGTGTGGTAAGGGGAATAGCGGCCACATGAAGGGTGCAACAACAAATGCAACACATAGCCATCAGACAAAGTTTGAACGACCCAGAAGGTCCCTCATGTGCCTCAATCAGCCTCATGCCTTTTAACCATAGTAGTGCACACTCTTCATAGAGCAACCGGCCGCCATCACTAAAACTGAGCCAAGCCCTTTTGTGGTAACCTATCAAAGGAAGGTGAATCACAAACAGCTGGCAACTGGGTACTCTCACATCTACAGCTCACATGAAAACCCACATATATTTCCTAACCCCAAGGGCATTCATACATACTAATATAGACTGACAGGAAATGGCAACAGAGAGCATATTTGCCAAGAAACAGAAAATCACCTGAACAAGCAGGGTAAGAATTTAGTTTAATCCAATGGTCAAAAAGAACAAAGAAAAGGATGGTGCCCATGGTCAAAACATGTGCAACCCTGCAGTGTTCAAAATTGTGTACCAACATCAAGTCCAAAACAGTGCAATTACTGACAAGGTGTTGGCCTACTACCTGCATTTCAGTGTAGACTAAGGAACGAAATTCCAATGTGAAGAATATAATACCTGCAAGCTCCCTTCCTTGCCTTATTGAAACAGAGCATGTTTCATACTTTGACTTAAGCATTGGAACCACTGAAAATGTTAAACTGCCAAAACTAAAGGTCCTTGCCGGATTGCTGGCACAATAATCAATCTTAATAAGCAACACTAAAGTTCAATAAACAGAGATAATCACTTTACACTTGCGGAATAAAGATTGTGAAAAGGAGAATTTATCTTGTCTGTGATCATGACATAATAAATTTAGTGATCACAGAGATACAGAAATTTGTTGTGCTATCTCCAAAATAAGAGATGTGGTACATAAAGATTCCAGCATACAATCAGTGGGAGCTCTCATAACATGTAAATTCCATTCAAACCATCGACATAATTATCTCGTAGAAGCTCTTCCAATCATTTTTTGTACTATTGAACTGAAACTAATCATTACTGAGGTACAACAAAGAACCTCAAGAAGATGAAGCTATGACCTGTGACGATGCATCACCAGACTCTTTCTTCGAGTCGTCACCTTCATTTTGTTCTCCTACAGTGCCAACAGTGTCACTGTGGGATTCAACAACCTGTGCTTCCTCAACATTTATTCCGTCAGAAGTTTCATCATTTTCTCCTTGCCTATTGCGACCCAACACCGCATCAATAGCTGCTCGACTGGCTCTGGCAGCCGATTCCTCCTTAGCCTTTGCCTCAGCCTTCTTCTTCTCCTCTTCTTCTTTAGCAAGAGCCTCTGCTCTAGCCTTCTCTTCAGCTGCACGTGCTGCTGCCTCTGCTTTCTCTTTCTCAACATCTTCATACAACTTTGTCATATCCCCATCTCTCCCCTCTTTCTCCAGTGAGTCCTCTAGAAGTGCCTTCAGTTCATCAGTAAACACAACACTCTCATCCAATAGAATACCCTTGGCCATCTTAACTGCATCATCCAACTTTGCAACATTGATGTATGCTCTCAACAGCAATTCATAGCTAGCTAGGTTTGGCTTGACCTCCTTTTCAGGCATCAGATCAAAGAACCCCTGTGCCTCTTCAATCCTATCAACCTTCACCAAGCCACCTATAACTTTGTTAAATGCATTGGCATTGGGCCTGAGACCAACATCGAACATCTTATTGAAGTAACCAACAGCGTCATCCACCTTATCAACCCTGAAGCAGGACTCAATGAGCAAGACATAGGTGTATTCGTCAGGGTTAATACCACGCTCTCCCATCTCCTTATAGAGCGCTTCTGCCTCACCAACAAGTTCATTCTTCCCCAGCCAGTCAATCAGACTATTGTAGGAGAGTGCATCTGGTGCGCACCTCTTCTCACCCATTTTGCCAAACACCTCAACTGCATCCTGGAACCTTTCCACGCGACAATAGGCATCAACCATCACATTAAAGCTACCAAGGTTCACCGCAATCTTCCTGGGTGGGTCATGCTCCTTGCACATTCTATCGAACAGCAGGACTGCATCATCCAATTTCCCATTCCTCCCCAGCGCATCAAGCACCATGTTGTAGCTAACAGCCCCAAATCTCACAACGGATCCCTCCCCAAGCACCTCGGCGTAGCAATCCATGGCCTCCTTCTCCATGCCCTTTAGGAAGTATCCCTTCATAAGGTTCCCGTACACCACACCGTCAAGGATTGGCCCGCCACCAAGCTTCTCCTTAAGCTCCTCATACAGTGAGACGGTGGTGTCACCATCCCCGGCGTTCACGAAACCACCCATGACGAACGCATAGACCTGGGGGTCGGGAGCGATAAGGCCACGCTCGAGCATGCCGTCCTTGAGCTCGAGCGCCAGGTCGAGCTTGCCGTTCTCAGCGAGGGAGCGGGCGAGGATGCGGTACGTGGTGGGGGAGGGGAGGACGGGGGATTCGTCCTTGAGCAGGAGACGGAAGTGCTCAAGCGCGGTTTCGGGGCGACGGCAGTCGCAGTAGGCCTGGATGAAGAGGTTGTGGGTGGCGACGGTGGGCGCGACGGAGGCCTGGGTGACGAAGCGGTGGAGGGATAGGAAGTCGGCGTAGCGCGCCTGGCGGAGGAGCGCGGCGAGGACGGCGTTGCAGGTGAAGACGGTGGGGCGGCAGTTGGAGTAGATGGAGTGGCGGGTGAGGAGCGCGGCCTCGTCGAGGTCGTTCTCCCGGACGAGCGTGAGGATGCGGTGGTGGAGGTCGAGGCGCTTGCCGGAGAGGACCGAGGCGGGCTCGGGGAGCTTGAGGGCGTTGCGGTTGGATCCCGGGCGTGGCGCTCCGGGGGTGCGCTGGGGGACCGGCCCGCGGGAGGACGGCGGCTCGACGCGGAGGCGGCGCTTGCGGCGGCGGCGCTCGGCGGCGGCGTCGGTGGGGGCATCCGGGAGATCGGTGGGGGTGGCGAGGCAGAGGAGGCGGTGTTGAGGCCGGATGGGGACGCGGAGGGAGAGGGGGAGGAGGCGGGAGAAGAGGGGCTTGGAGAGCGCCATGGCGGCCACGGAGCACTGGGAGCCGACGAGGGTTTTGCTAGGGATTTCGGGATCTTTCTGGGAAATGGCAAATAGAGACAGAGGAACAAGAACAGAAAGAAGCGAAGAAGACGGAGAGGATCCAGGCCCGTTATTGACATATTTGGCCTGGGCCAGATTGGGGGATAACTACAAGCCTACAGGCTACAGCCTACATCGTACTTTATGTGCATATTGTTACACCGTACTTCATGTTTCCCTCAAAACAAACAAATGCATCCCCTAAAAAAAAAAATACATGCTCATAACAATTTTGGCCATCGGTTTAACCATTATTGTAAGAAAATTATATATCAAAATATATATAATAGGAAAATTTATTTGAGTATTAATCCAACAGTATAATTGTCTTTAGCACATAACACATGCTTAATAAAATAACAACACGTCAAAATTGAACCTCAGCCATGTAAATGTGAATGGAGAGAGTAGTACTTATCATTCGCGCTGTTTGCTGCTTGATTACCGACAAATCCGTTACTAGGATTATCAACTTGCTTTATCTTCAAATTTGATCATACACAATTGTAGTGACTTAGGCAGTATAAAACTTTCATTAATAAAAATATTAGTTTTAACAAAGAGTGAATTCACATATTGTTCTAGCAACTTTGTATGTGCTCTTGTAATTGGCCCAAGTATAATCTCATTAGTTTGTCTTATATAACATCAACTTTATTAATAGAAGAAAATAGTAAAGATTTAGAGAGGATGACTCGAAAGACTTTAGTTTAACAAGAAAATTATATAAAAGTATTTGTATTCAGTTTTTGGGGGGATTTTGGATTTGATATCATTTGGTTGGTTAATTAATAAGCTTGAATGGTTTGGTTGGGATAGCTTAGGGCTTAGCCACGATTGCTCGGCACCAAGCAAGCTTTGAAGAACCGGAGCTATGATCATAGCTCTGTTGGGCAACAATTTAATGAAACAAATTCAATCACAATGTCTTGTTTAATTGAGTTTTGTCTAGCGTGTTTTTATAGGACTTGTATAAAATCTGCTTTTGCGTTGACAATGTTTGAACGTAGTCATGTAGAGCAGTAGATGCCATGTTCTGAAACAACAGTGCATCGTGATCAAATCATATACTTCTTTCGGCTCTAAATATTTGTCATAGATGCTCGAGGGAGTATTAAAGATAAGTGGTACCCTTCGTCCCAAGAGAAAGACACACATGCGATTAGGGTTCACCTGCCTCCCGTTGGAGCGCGCCACCGACCTGTTAGCGAGTTAGGTAATGTATGCGTGTTGTATCCCACCGGCCGTGATGATAAGGTCAGAGTGGTTATCTAGACTATGTTCTAGACTCTTCCTTGTAACAAACTATGTATATCCCTTTTGGAGTTGTTAGGTTAAACTCCCTATATAAACACGCAAGGTGTGCTCCGAAAGGAGTATGACATTTAACCCAAACTTCTACATGGTATCAGAGCTATCCCTCCTAAAACACATCTAGCGACAAAGCCTCCCATCGCCGCCGATCCCATCTCACGCCATCATCTCTAGCCAACATGTCCTCTTCTTCCTCCTCGTCGCAAAATCCTTCGGGAGGCTCCACCTTCGGGATAGGCGTGACGGAGCGGCTGGGCAAGGGCAACTACATCCTCTGGCGAACCCAAGTCCTGCCGGCAGTCAGGGGTGCCCGTCTCATGGGCTACCTAGATGGCTCCATCAAGGCACCCAAGGAAGAGATTGAAGTAAAGAAGGGTGACGAGATCGTCACCGAGCTGAACCCAGCTTATGAAGACTGGGTGGTGTCGGACCAAAAGGTCCTTAGCTTCCTTGTGGGATCTCTCTCACGGGAAGTACTCCCCTACGTCGTTGGTGTCAAGACGGTGGCCGAGCTCTGGGAGATTCTGCAAGACATGTACGTGGCCAGGTCGCGTGCACACACCACCAACACCCGCATCGCCCTTGCCAGTGCTGAAAAGGGCAACAAATCCATGGGTGAATATGTCACCATGATGAAATCTCTGGAGAATGAGATGATCTCCACCGGGAAGACCCTTGAAGATGAAGACATGGTCTCCTACATCCTCGTAGGCCTCAAGGACGACTCCTACACCGGGCTAGTCGTCACCATCCTCGCCAGAACCGAGCCAATCACGGTGAGCGAACTTTATTCGCATCTCTTGTCTTACGAAAGTCGTCAACAGATGCTTCGTGGAGTCTCCCAATCTTCTGTTAACGCCGCTACTCGCGGTGGTCGTGGCCGCTTCGGCGGTCGTGGCGGTGGAGGCCGAGGTGATCAAGGACGCGGAAATCCTCAGCGAGGTGGCAATGGTGGCCAAGGAGGCTACCACAACGGAGGCAACAATAGTGGCTACCACAACGGCGACAACTATGGCCGTGGCCGCGGCAACTACAACAACAATGGTCGTGGCCGCGGAAACTACAACAACAACGGTGGCAACCACGGTGGTGGTGATCGCGCACCGTGTCAGCTCTGCAACGTGGCGGGCCATACCGCCATGAACTGCTGGTACCGCTTCGACCAGGACTTCGTCCCTCGCGAGCGGACAGCCGCCAACGTCAACTACAACAACAATGGCGGTGGCGGCTGGAACATCGACACCGGATCCACTGATCACATCACAAGTGAATTAGAACGACTGCATGCCCATGAACGCTACCATGGCGCTGACCAGGTGCATGCTGCAAATGGTGCAGGTATGAATATTGCTCATATTGGTAATTCTATTATTCCCACTCATGATCAAAACATCCATCTAAAAAATGTTCTTCATGTTCCTGATGCCACAAAGAATCTTGCCTCCGCACCTCGACTCACTAGAGATAACAATACTTTTGTTGAAATTCATCATGCGTTCTTTTGCATTAAGGATCAGGTCACGAGGAAGGTGCTGCTTGGTGGACCATGCCGAGATGGTCTCTACCCCGTTCCAGAGTCATCATCCTTCTCACCATCATTCAAGCAAGCTTATGGAGTCTCCAAGCCATCCCATCATAGATGGCATAGTCGGTTAGGCCATCTGGCCTCCCCCATAGTTTAGAAAATCATTAGTCACAATAAACTTCCTTGTTCCAGTAAAATTAATGAGTCGGTGTGTGAATCTTGCCAAAAGGCAAAGAGTCACCAATTTCCCTATTCGAGATCCACTAGTGTTTCACATCATCCTCTAGAGTTGATTTATTCCGATGTATGGGGACCTGCCCCTGATTCTTTTGGTCGTAAGAACTATTATGTTAGCTTCATTGATGATTTCAGCAAATTTACATGGATCTATCTGATTAAACATCATTCTGAAGTGTTTAGTATATTTCATCAGTTCCAAGCACTTGTTGAAAGACGTTTTGATAGGAAAATCATCACTCTCCAATCCGACTGGGGAGGAGAATATGAACGATTAAATTCCTTCTTTAAACAAATTGGTATCACTCACCATGTTTCTTGCCCTCATGCCCATCAACAGAATGGCGCCACTAAGTTGGTATATCACTCCTTGCTCAAGCATCCATGCCACTGAAATACTGGGATGAAGCATTCATTGCTGCGGTATATCTCATCAATCGTCTCCCCACTAAACTTCTTGATTTCTCTACACCTCTAGAAGTTCTTGAGCAAATCAAACCCGATTATCAGTCCATGCGCATTTTTGGATGTGCTTGCTGCCCCAACCTTCGACCCTTTAATGCTCGAAAGCTAGAATACCGTTTCATACAGTGTGTATTTCTAGGATATAGCAACCTTCACAAAGGTTTCAAGTGTCTTGATATTAATTCTGGTCGAATCTATATTTCTCGGGATGTTATCTTTGATGAGACGATATTTCCCTTTGCCAAACTCCATGCTAATGCAGGCCAGCGTCTCCGTTTGGAAATTCTCCTTTTACCGTCCCATCTCCTAAATCCCTCTCAATTTGATCATGGGGGCAAATTTAGAATTGATCCAATTGAGACTAATATTCATACTACTGCTGCAGCTAACAATGGTCTTGAAGTTGTACCCAACACTGCAGAAAACGGAGTTGAAATTGCTGTCGAAAATAGCGATTCGGAGTATCATCGCATGCTCCATCGTGCTGGCACGGCAGCCCAGGGTCATGCGGGACCCACACCTGGCGAAACCGCATTTCCAACCACTGAAAACGCGTCGCCCGGATCGTCTCGTCGCCCGCACCTCCAACCGATGCGTGCCACGTCAGGCCAACCACCGGTACGCGCGCGAAACCCCGCGATGAGTGGGGACCACCCATGTGGCTCGGAGCGGCAGGCGGGATCGTCTGCGTCGCCTTCTACTACCGCACCAAGCCACACCGGCGCGTCCAGATCCCGTACGGAGCCCAAGGCTGATCCGACGCAGGACTTCGAGGAGGCCGCTGCTGCCCCGACAGGATCTGCCCCGGGATCCACCCCAGGTGCTGCCAGATCTTCTGTGCCGACGCAACGTGCTGCACAGCCTGTGCCACGTGTCACTACACGGTTGCAAGCCGGGAAAATACAACCGCGGCAATACAAAAATATGGTCAGGTATGCGAATCTCGCTGCTTCAGGAGAACCTAATAATTTAGATGATGCACTAAAAAATGAAAATTGGAAAAGGGCAATGGATGAAGAATATGAGGCACTCATGGTAAATAAAACTTGGCACTTAGTTCCACCGAATTATGCAGGCAAAAATATAATAGATTGCAAGTGGGTTTATAAAATTAAACACAAGGCTGATGGTAGTATAGATAGATATAAAGCACGCTTAGTGGCTAAAGGATTTAAGCAGAGGTATGGGATTGACTATGAGGACACATTTAGTCCTGTAGTAAAATCAGCTACTATTCGGCTTGTTTTGTCTATTGCTGTCTCCAGGGGTGGAATCTTCGACAGCTAGATGAGAAGAACGCATTTCTCCATGGTGTTCTGGAGGAAAATATCTATATGAGACAACCACCTGGGTATGAAGTCAAGGGAAAAACTCAGTACATCTGCAAACTTGATAAAGGCTTGTATGAGTTGAAGCAAGCCCCAAGAGCATGGTTCTCAAGGCTAAGCACTAAGCTTCAAGCGCTTGGTTTTCGGTCCTCTAAAGCTGATACTTCACTCTTCTTCTATCTTAAGAGGAATATTTCTATCTTTGTGCTTATCTATGTTGATGATATAATTGTTGCTAGTCAAAAGGCAACTGCAGCTCTTCTTCGAGATCTTCAGAAGGAGTTTGCTCTAAAGGATCTTGGTGATGCTCACTATTTCCTTGGTATTGAGGTAAAGAAGACAAAATATGGTCTACTCCTGACTCAAGAAAAGTACACTACAGATATCCTTAAAAGAGTAGGGATGCTAACATGCAAACCTACAAATACACCCATCCCAACTAGTGAAAAATTGTCTGCATATGAAGGAGATCCTCTTGGAGTAGAGGATGCCACAAGGTATAGAAGTATAGTTGGTGCTCTACAGTATTTAACTCTCACAAGACCAGATATATCATTTTCTATCAACAAGGTTTGTCAATTCCTGCATGCACCAACAATTACTTATTGGACTGTTGTTAAAAGGATCTTAAGATATCTTAAGGATACATCTAATCTTGGGCTAAGATTCAGTAAATCACCTTCTATGCTTGTGAGTACTTTCTCTGATGCAGACTGGGCAGGTTATCCAGATGACAGAAGATCTACAGGTGGCTTTGCTATTTTTCTTGGTCCTAATCTTATATCCTGGAGTGCAAGAAAACAAGCCATTGTTTCTAGATCTAGCACAGAGGCTGAGTACAAATCCCTTGCTAATGCTACGGCTGAAGTCATGTGGGTACAAACATTACTCACCGAGTTGAGAATCCCTCATCCTATGGCTGCAAGGTTATGGTGTGACAATATGGGTGCAACTTATCTTTCAGCTAATCCAGTTTTTCATGCAAGAACTAAGCATATAGAAGTTGATTATCATTTTGTTCGAGAAAGAGTGGCTCGAAGATTGTTGGAAATAAAGTTTATTCCCACAGGAGACCAAGTTGCAGATGGATTTACAAAACCATTGACAGTTCGCCAACTTGAAGCCTTTCGTAACAATCTCAACCTAAGTAAGTTGTGATTGAGGGGGTGTGTTAGCGAGTTAGGTAATGTATGCGTGTTGTATCCCACCGGTCGTGATGATAAGGTCAGAGTGGTTATCTAGACTATGTTATAGACTCTTCCTTGTAACAAACTATGTATATCCCTTTTAGAGTTGTTAGGTTAAATTCCCTATATAAACACGCAAGGTGTGCTCCGAAAGGAGTATGACACTTTAACCTAAACTTCTACACTGCCTCGTTTCTCTGGACTTCAGGCCATGGAGGTGGGGCGGATCTCGTCCCCCCTATCCACGGGAGCGCTCCGTTTTTTCTGGTGGTTTTAGGATTAAGGTTTGGTGGGGGGCGGTGCTCAGGTGGTGGCAGCTACCCCTTGTCCAATAAAGTCTCTCCGGCTTCAGGTCTCGACGGTGGCGTCGAGAAGCTTGTGGAGCTTCTTCTTTTCCAGGATGGATGTGATCTTCTTGAACTCGAAAGGAATTTCGTTGTAATTTTTTTTTACTAAGGTGTTTTGAACTGCTCAATGTTTCTCAGCGGGAGTATTCTTCTTTTTTTAAACAAAAAAAAAAGCACAAGTGCTCACGAAACCGAGAATCAACTAGTCCCCCTTTTTTGAGGTCCCTTTCTCTTTCTCTTTTCTATTGGAAATCTTTTGGGCTTATGATTTGTCTCGTGCTTCATTCACTTTTTACGGACGTCGCGTCATTTTTTTCAAAGTCAAATCGAGTGGATCACATAGAACTAGCACGGACCGACGTAGCTTGAAGAAGACAAAACACCACCAAGCCAGCAGAGCCAGAGGACCGAGAAGGGCTGGATTTGGTCGGGAGGAACCTCGCCGCCGGGTCCCAAGAATCTCTCCTCTACCGGGTACGATTTCTTGCGACATCCAACCCTGGTTTACTCGTTGCCTCCCATCCTAGTTCTAGAACAGGAACAGCCATCTCAGAAATAAAAAGGGAAAAGGTTCTGAAACAGCGGCGCCGCCTTTTGAATTTATTAATGGAAGTCCCTGCTGCTCGCCTAGGGTTCGCCCATCGAGCCGAGACTCAAATTTGAGCATCCAAAAGAGGATTATTTGCGGATGCTCCATCAGTACACTTTTACTGGTCACGATTCAGTGGCTGTATTGATACAGTGCTATTGAGCCTCTCTGTCTATTCATGAACCAGAAGAGAGCTGCAGATTGTGATCCCACATCTGAATGGATCTGCATAAATCAAGGCACGAGGTTACATTTTAGCTGTCATGTAACCATGTCTTGAATTGACCCAGGCCTTGAATATTCAAACTCAGTAAAACGCATTGTCAAATGCCTGCAGTTTTCTGAATGCTATCATCATACGCTGGCATTTTCCCCCTTATAAGTTCGACTCTCTAGCATTGCATTATAGTCCTTGCTCCATTCTATGGATGTTTTCACATGTTAAGCTTACGGTTGTGCCGATGCTAGTAAGGTTTGCACTTGTATTTGTTTCAGAATCATAGGCGCTGAATGTGTTTTCGATGGGCTGTCTGCCAACAAAGCATGTCCGTGACTCACCGCGTTCATTGGGTTTGCATGAAGATGCAGCTGTTGCCGCCGAATCATCGTGTGAGAAAGTGGATCTCCCCGATTTTCTTAATATTGCTACCGGAACACCATGTGAGAATTTCAACTCCGTTGTGCCGTAGAAAGATAGGAGCCAATAACTTGCCCGTGGATGCATGTCATGTGATGATTTCTACTCAATTCGGTGTGTTAATGTTTGTAGAATTTATGTTAGTGGTGCAGAGTGCAGACTTCTCTCTAGAATGTACAAGGAAAGATGCTAGCCAATATAATAGCAGTTCAGAGTGTAGGCTAGAACCTTGTTCCTCTTTAATGCGGCTATTGTGTCAAGCACAACGAACAAAGAATGACTTAAATTTTCAGTGTATTACCTTGTTCTATGAAATTAATTTGAAGCACACATATTTGGTGGCATTGTATAACAAGTTTCTGAAGCTTTAACTATTGCTGCAGTTACCGTGAGTGAAGTCGAGGCATTATATGATCTCTTCAGAAAAATAAGTAATTCAGTCATCAAAGATGGTCTAATACACAAGGTAGTTATTGATGCATAGTTTTGTCTGGTAACAAACTTGTACAAGTTTATATAGCTCGATTCTTCTTTTTCCCCATGCAGGAAGAATTCCACGTTGCTCTTTTTAGGAGCAAGAGCAAGAAGAAGCAAAATCTCTTCGGCGATAGGGTAAGAGTGTCAATAGTCCAATTTCTTAGTTTTGGCTTGTTGTCAGTATTTTGTCTGAAACCTCTTATTTCAATTACTCCAAATTACTTGTTTTTTACTTTCTATACTGAAAACTGTTCTTCCAAATTTGCTTTGCCACTACGATTCTACAACCAACACTCATCAGTCAGCCATTTATTTCAAAAAGGCTCTAGTTATCTGTTTCAGAAAAGAGGTTATAAGTGTCACAGTTACATATTCTCTCTTGTTTGATTCTTGAATTGATAAAAAAATGGACAAGCATATCATATATAATGCGATTTCATGCTTCAGTTGGAGAAATCAGTGATATATATCAAAAATCGAGTGTAGCTTGGTAAAACTTGGTTCAAAAATCATTACAGGTATTTGACTTGTTTGACCAAAAAGGAAATGGTGTCATCGAATTTGGTGAATTCATTCGTTCTCTTAGTGTGTTCCATCCAGATACTCCTGAAGAACAAAAGGCTGCATGTGAGGATTCTTGGTTAAACTGTTTATTCTTCAGAACATGTTATGCTGTTTATCTGAACATTTTCATTGACTACTGCTTTTCCTTCTTATTACAGTTGCATTTCGCTTATATGACTTAAGACAGACAGGATTTATTGAACGGCATGAGGTAATCCCATTTCCCTTTTTCCTTGCAGTAACTTTGAGTACCTTCCGGTACCATCAGAACTATTTTTTCCACATTTGACTGTATTGTTAGCTGAATTATATACGAAGGTACCATTTCATTCATCTTAAGTCCATAGGGAAGCGGTCCAAGCTGACTTCTTTGGGAAGTAGATGTGCAACCCCACCACCTTGGTTTGTGTTATCATGAACACGGATTCAAATTTTGGTCCCTATTTGTACTGTAGGAGTTTCCTACAGTTTTCTTTCAAAAGTAAAATCTTAGCTCCATAAGTGAGATCTTGTGAATCCAACAGTCTGCTGCTACTCTCTGAGAACTCTTTTGGCTACATGTGACGATGCTAACATTTTGATTAATATGTACATTAAGGTGGACTTGCTGGTGATGAGACTGACATGCAGAATTATTAAAGCCTAAGTGGTGTTATATAGTTGGCTGGGACTTTGATAGTATGATAGGAACTAAAAGCAGTCGCGCCGTATGATAGTGTGCGCAATTGTGTTTTAGGGAGATACTTGACCCACAGTAGAACTCTCTGCTTTTAGATTACATCCACAATTCCATACTGATACCAAATTATGAATATTTATTCTATGTCGACCATGTTGCAGCTAAAGGAGATGGTGTTGGCTCTACTGGACGAATCAAATCTGGATATTACAAGTGATGCCGTTGAGATGATTGTTGATACGGTATGAATATATGCATCAATGCACTGCTCCATGTTTCCCTGTTGTATCATGGGATCATGTCATTCGGTTAATGACGTCCTTATGCATTCTACTGAAACATGCTACTTTGGTTAGAACAGACGTTTGATCAGGCTGATGTGAATCGTGATGGGAGGATAGATCAGGAGGAATGGAATGTGTTTACTAAAGATAATCCATATGTGCTAAGGAATATGAGCCTCCCGTACCTTAAGTAAGTACTGCACCAATGCAATCATGTTTTTTCTACTTTGCTGAGATACTTCATACTTCAGTCGCTGGAATCGTATACTTAGAATATATGTTCTGGCAGCAATTTTGATTTCCTCTATTTCGCATTTAACCTATGCTCTTTTTTTAATCTTTAACCTATGCTCTTTTGGATCCTTCCCCACTTCTGTGTTGTTGCATCTGCTAAATATAGGAGTGTGTGCGTATAAAAGTCAATTTACACTTTACAGTTTACACCTTATTTTATCTTACTTCTTCATAATACTTGGTTACCGTATGATATTCGGTTGGTCATATTTAACAGGGACATCACGATGATATTCCCAAGCTTTGTCATCCACTCAGAAGTTAGTGAAGCAGATATGTTCGTGTAACTGGAGGTGTGGATGTTGCAAACTTGCAAGTTTTGCAACACTTCTGGTGCAGGAACCAATGTCCAATGGCACCTTCTCATTGCGCATCAAACAGAAACTAAGTTGCATTGCATCACGAGTAAGCAAGAATGAAATGTGGAATCACTGACAAAATGCTCCAATTGTGCATCCACGCCGTGACTTCTTTGCGCTTGGCTAAGTGTTGTATCCTTTTGTTGGAATGTCCTGTTGGCACGTAGTAGGGAAGTTGTGGCTCCAAAAAAGAATAGGGTGAATAGGAGCTTCACAGTTCATGTACAGTAATTTCGAAGCACAGGCTCATGTGTTTATATCTGCTGTGCTGAAAAGCTAAAAATATGTCCACATTTCCAAGCTGTAAATCTCGGACATGGCGCCTGACTTTGTAGTACTACTTCTGCTGACTTTGAAGTTATCTCGATCAAAAAGGGTATTTTGCTATTTTTCCTTCTAAGATGTACTGGTCAAAGATTGAATTTCACAATCATCTTTTTTAAGGATCAAGTAGTACATCTCATGTCGTACAGTTACCCTTGACGTCGTGCAGGCGCAATCTCAACTTAGTTAATCTAGTTAAGATTGCGGAAAAGTCATAAACTAGCGCTTAAGTCATATTAGTGTTATGGAAAGATGACAAAACAACTAAAGCTTGCAGGAGTTCATGTGTTGGAGGAACTCAAGATTTTCTTTCCAAGGTTTTAGAATCATCCTTGTCAAGAGGGAAGCAAACTGGGCGGCACATCTATGTGCAAAACATGTGTTAAGTAAAGTTTTTTAGGTTTTGAGGTTACCCGTTTTTCTGACTTGGGCTGTACAGTCATATATGAACTATATTACGGCCCAACCTGTTGAGCAAATTACATAAAACTATCACAATTCAGACTAGGATACCAGGTCAGTACCTATTTTGCTACTCCCTCCGATTCATATTAATTGACTTCAATATGGATGTATCTAGACACATTTTAGTTCTAGATACATCCATATTAGAGTTAATTAATATGAACCGGAGGGAGTACTTTTTCTTCAAACACTACCAGTTCTGAGGCGTGGAGTTGCACTAGTTTTCATTTGGTGGCATTTTAACACAGGTGGAACCCATTTGACAGAACTAACCAGTCCTGTTTTTGGTGTTGCTTTCGTTCCACTGATCGTTTAGAGCCACTAGTTGAATGCCCGTGCGTTGCTACGGTCTTTATTTTTATATTTTAAAATATTATACGGAGTAATATAATAATATACACATTTACATGTGTAAAAAATGATAACAAAAAAGAATTATTACTCAGTATAAAAAATCATAATTGCACCTCGCTCGAAGTGTATTTCAATAAAAGGTATAATTCGACATCATTTGATTATAAAATAAGTACCCAACTAATTATATTTTATTAATTAATATTCGAGACGCTCTTTATATATTCTCGTACATGTGAGGGACGTTGTATTCTGCTTTGTTTTCATGTTATCTGAATAAGTGAACTAAAAATTTCTTCCTTAACTTGTAACTTGAGCAATACTTGTCTTTAGGACATCTCCAACGGAATGAAGCAAACGGACGCTGAGCGACCGTGCGGTCGAAAAATGCGTCTGGTACCAGGCCCAGCGGCGCGACGCATAGTGACCGGGCTCTCTGTGGAGACGCAAACTGCAAACTTGGCCCAATAATGGCGATGCCTCGCCTTCCGAGCCGCCGCCGCCCACCTCTGCCAACGAAGTTATGCCGATGCCACGTGTGCCGCGCCCGTCGGTTGCCTCTGGCGTATATAAAGAGGAGCGCGCGCATCTCATCTCCTCCCACACAAACCCTAGCCGCCGCACAACCTCCTCCATAGCGCCGTCTCCGCACATCCCTCAACCTTTGCCATGAGCAGCGCAGGGCGCGGCTAGGCTACTGCGCCTCCACCTGCGACTTCACCGTCCCCGGACGAGAGCTCAGGTGAGGAGGATGATGAAATCACGGATAATGTCAACGACGCGGCCATGGAGCGGGCGGCCCACGCGGCGTTCGACGCTGAACAGGCACGCCGCAGGGAGGCGGCCGATGCAGAGGACGACTCCTCCGAATTCGATTGGTCCTCTGACGACAGGCCTGACCTAGATGAGAAGGCGGCGGAGCAAAGGGTCTTAGTAGAGTTCTTCGAGACGCTTAAGAAGACCGAGGATGCCGCCAACGAGGCGTTGTGGCAATGGCTGCTAGAGTACGCGGCGGCCCACTAAGCTCTAGCGATCGTATGGCGGACGGAGGGGCGGGCGGCGGAGAAGCTAATGAGAAGGGAGGGAGGCAACGACGGGGCCGGACCGTCAGGCGGCAAGTAGCCTAGGGCTTGTTTCTCCTTTATTTTGTAGTATATTATACTTTTCACTTGAATGAAAAATACTTTTGGAAAAACAACCGCTCGCTGGGAGCACACCGAGACGCAAACGGATGCGCGGTCAAAAACAACCATTTTCATATCCGCGAGGCAACGCAAACGGACGCGCACCATCACTTTTCGGCGTCCGATATGTGTTGCCCCCGTTGAAGATGGCCTTAGCACGAAGGTTTTACGCGGACGTGCTTCCCTTGGATGTGCCGAATTTGAAGCATGCGGACGCGACACAGTCGTATCACGCGCCGTCCAGCGACGGGTCCTGGATCTCTGCGACGACCGCCTCACCCCACGGTACTGCCGCTCTGCGGCAGCCCTTCCGGCCATGCCTGCCTTGCCGCCCTTGCTCATGGCAGAATCGGCAAAGGCGACAGAACTCTGCATCTTCAGCGGGAAGATGAGAATGCACGAGGCTGCCATGGCAGAGGCCTCGCGGAGGACGTAGAAGAGGACCGTGCCAATGGAGGTCGTTCTCGCTGAGAGAGGGACTGGGGGAGATACTGCCCGTGGGAGGCCAGCGTGAGCGACTTGTCCATGCACGCGCCGACCCGTACAGGTGGAGCACGCGCATCATCGGAGGGAAGTCGGCGTCAAGTGAGAGAGCCGTCTCTGCTTTTTGCAGATGTTGAAGATGCATGTGTCGACACTGGAATGGCTTCTGGCCTGGGAAAAGGGGGCTATGAGGAAGTCAAGGTAATTTCTCTATCAAACCCATGGCCATTTGTGAATGTTAATCATACTTGTCAATTTAACACTCGAGTGCATTGCTGAAATTGGTGTGCTTTGCTATACAAAAAATGTTGGCTCAGCAGTTCAAACTGTGATATAGCTGTTAATGCATACCATGCATCCATGAATTACCGCTACTAAGTTTCCGAGTTCACAGGGCTTAAGATTTTGAAGTATTGTTAACTTGCAAAGCTCACCTATTATACATGATAAGCCTACCCTTTTTCTCAATGCAAATAGTCGATTATCCCTTTCTATGTCATAGCCAACCTAAATCTCGTTACTAATACCCAAATATCCATGTTCAGTTTGTGTACAAGTGCAGTGATAATGCAGTCTCCACTCTCCACAAAATAGCTTTAAAACCAAATAAGTCACTCATGTTACTACCTTGTTGATGTTCCCAATTTTCATCATTAGGTTTGTTGGTTAGGTATTTAAATGGGGTACGATCTGTTGTTAATTTGCAGTTAAGTCACGCGTTCAATAGCAACTGCAAAACAATATTATGTGTCGCAAATGCATTCATCTCGGTCTGAAGTCGGAATGGTGACACTCCACCCATTGAACTCAAAGCAATGTTCTTAGAACATGCTTGACCTAAATGAATGCCCACTGATTTTTATTTTCAGTTTACATGTTCAGTGGCCAATATAAAACGTTGTTCTAAATTTGGAGTGGTTAAGATAAATTTTCAGGAAAATCATGTGATGGCATTTATATCTCCCAAACGCGAAACTGTTAATTATTTTTACCTTGCTTCCCATGCTGCTTTGGTCCCTCAAAGTAGTCATGTGTGATGTCTGCACTCGTCTTGGCTTGATTTCTCGATGGTGACACTGCAGATCCGTATCGTGGTCAACTTTTATATAAGAGATATCAATAATTAAATCTGGAGTAACTTAGAAGTCGAATCATGTCGTGGCATTAATTTTTTATAAAAGAGATTTCAAAAATTCAGCTAGGATTTATATGTTTCTTACCTTGCTCTGTAGCTTGCTTGGATTCCTTGATTTACCAGGATCTGGAGCTACATCCTTTTTTGTCCGTGGGATATTCGCTGCTTCTTCAGGTATTCTTCTTTCCTCTCAGAAGACAATCCAACATACCAACTCGTACTACTGCCCTGTTGATGTTCCCGATTCTATATTCATTTGCTTTGTTGGTTAGGTCTTTAAATGGGTGCGATCTCCTGTTAATTTGCAGTCAAGTCAAAAATAAATTATGTTTGCTCAGTTTCTCCATAGACCATATAATTGAATGAAAGGCTGAAAGTTAATATGTGCATAATGTGCTTGCTTTAAATAAGTCAATTTCAAAGAACATCTAATTTGTAAAAGCCAATTGGTTCTGGCATGAGATCCTAGCTTTGAACGCATGACTAAAGGTCAAGGATTTATTCCAGTCTGAATGTATCTTCCATAAGTAGTGGATTGTATGTTTCTTACCTTGTTCTGCAAGCTTCTTTGGTTCCTCACATTTGACAAGATTTAAGTTGTAGCCTTTTTTTGTTGGCGGGATATCTGCTGCCTCTTTAGGTATTCTTGTTTCTTCTCAGGAGACAATCATCATACCAATGGATACCACTACCTTGTTGATGTCCACTTATTTCATCCGTATCTTTGTTGGCTAGGTCTTCGAACGGGGTATGCTACCCCGGTGGAGACCTAGAATTTCTCTTGATCCCTCATCTGGTAGGACTAATGAGAGTAAGACATATTTTGACCAAATGAATCTTAATGTTTCAGAGTAACACGAGCGCAAGATGAAAAGTTCTAATCCGAAAAGTAAGGGAAGGAGTGGTAACTTACTTTGAAAACGTCCCGACCAAATCTAGGATGTATAGTCTTTTCTATTTCGTACATCTGTAGAATTTAGTAGAGATGAAAGGTAATGTTTGATCTTCTGATGTTTAGAATCCATGGGCTAGTCGTAGAGGCTACCATCGTGTTCACTGTTGACTGTCGAGGAAGGACCGGCCGCTGATCATCTAGTATCATCTTTTGTTTGCAGGTAAACGTACAACCAAGAAAGAAGCAGACTATTAGAGGGAGAGGGATGATTCAGCCAAGAAACAAGAAAAAAATCACCAGCAATGGCGAATCCAGGTACCTGGATGCTGGCGGCTACGTACCGTAGACGGACAGAGAGGAACATAATTCACTGAAGTTGATATTTTGCTTGTCGGTGAATGTCGTTCTACCTGTTTGTGGGTGAGTGATGGAAGCATCGTTCTTGTTTGGGTTTGGCGGCGATTGAGGATGAACACCATTGATATGATTTTGAGTTGGTGTTTTGATTGATACCATGTACGGGGATGAAAGTTATAATTAATCTGATTGATTGACTGATTCTGTACTCTAGCAAGGAAAGATACATATGCGGCAAGAAAGGAAAGAAAGATACATATGCGGCAAGGAAAGTAATTTGTATTGATTGAGATTTGATTTGATTCATTTCATTCGTGGCAAGGATTGATTGAGTGGGACCACCTGTGCGTGCGGGAGTAGGGGCGTACCAATAAATCTGATCAGACGGTGTAGCACGCTGGAGTTAAGTGGTAATTAGACGGTCCGGATGACTTCAATGACGACCACCAAAGTGCGTTGAGTGTCAAACGACCAACTCCCATTTAATAGTAAAGATGTTGCTGTTTAAAAACTTTGCAGTTTCACTAGCCAGTTTTATTTTGCTTTGTATTTCCTGTAATGAACCTTGCGACTCTGTGGGGTTTACTTGATCTATCAATGGGAGGGGGACAATAATACGAGATACTTTCACTTAATAGTAAATGGTAAACACCGAAAAAAGAAAATCTTCCAATTAGAACAGCAAGAAGAAACTATTGTTGGGGAAGATAATTTGAAGGTCTATATCACTGAATTCTATAAAAAATTGTTTGGGGCATCGGCACCAAGTAATATTTGTTTAATTGAGGAAGTGGTACATGATATCCCGCAAATTTCATCGGCTGAAAATGAGATTTTGACAGCTCATTTTACTGAAGAGGATGTCTTCGAGGCAATCTCACAGATGGAACTCAATAAAGCTCCTGGGCCTGATGGTTTTCCGGCGGAGTTTTATCAAATTTTTTGGGAAGTAATAAAAGATGACTTGATGGTGTTGTTCTTTCAGTTTAGTAAAGGGGATTTGCCCCTCTACAAACTAAATTTTAGCGTAATCACATTACTACTCAAGAAAGAGGATGTTGTCCAGATACATCAATATAGACATATTTGTCTGTTAAATGTATGTTTTAAAATCTTCACTAAGGCCGGTACAAATCGCATATCGGGGATTGCCCCAAGAGTTATAAAACCAACTCAATTAGCCTTTATGCCGGGTAGAAATATTTTAGAAGGGGTGGTCATTCTACATGAAACAATTCATGAGCTACATACTAAGAAGATGGATGGTGTATTGTTTAAAAATTGATTTCGAAAAGGCTTATGATAAAGTGAAATGACTTTTTTTGCAACATACCTTGAAATGAAGGGCTTTGCTCCAGAATGGGGTAGTTTAGTTCAACAGTTCGTTCAAGGAGGGAGTGTTGGTGCCAAGGTTAATGATGACATTGGTCATTATTTTCAGACAAAAAAAGGATTGCGGCATGGGGACCCTTTGTCTCCAATACTTTTTAATATTGTAGTTGATATGCTTGCCCATCTTAATTGAACGAGCAAAAGAGGATGACCAAGTAGGAGGACTTATTCTCCATCTTGTTGAGGGTGGTCTCTCCATACTACAGTATGTCGATGATACGATTCTTTTTTTGGACCATGACCTCCAGAAAGCGGTTAATATGAAACTAATTCTATGTCTTTTTGAAGAGCTATCAGGACTTAAGATTAATTTTCATAAAAGTGAGATTTTCTGTTTTGGAAAGACCAAGGATGAGGAGGACCAGTATAAACAGATCTTTGGATGTGACGCTGGATCACTTCCCTTTAGATACTTGGGTATTCCTATCCATTACAGAAAACTCATGAATTCTGATTGGTATCCGGTGGAGACCCGGTTTGAGAGTAAATTGGGATGCTGCAAAGGAAAATTACTATCCTATGGTGATAGGTTAGTCCTCATCAATTCAGTGTTAACTAGTTTACCTATGTTTATGTTGTTCTTCCTACTACCTGTTGGGGTAAGGAAACGTCTCGACTTCTATAGATCTAGGTTCTTTTGGCAGTCTGATGAAAATAAAAGAAAATATGAACTCACAAGATGGAACATCGTTTGCCGACCCAAAGATCAAGGGGGCTTAGGTATTGAGGTTCTCGAGATCAAAAACAAATGTTTATTGAGTAAATGGCTCTTTAAACTTCTTAATGAAGACGGGGTGTGGCAAGAGTTGCTACATAATAAATACCTAAGACAGAAGACTTTATCTGAAGTGCGGGCTAAGCCTATCGATTCTCCTTTCTAGAAGGGATTGATGGGGGTCAAGGGGGGAGCTTTTTTCTAGAGGTTTTTTCAAAGTGGGAAATGGAATGAGTACTCGTTTCTGGGAAGATACCTGGTTAGGAAAAACTTCATTAGCTCATCAATATCCATCTTTGTATAATATTGTACATCACAAGAATGTAACAATTTCTTATGTGTTAGCTCAAACCCCACTGAATATTACTTTCCGTGGAGTGTTGAGTGGTAACAAGTGGACTTCATGGTTACATTTATGTCTAAAATTGATGAGGGTAAATTTGAATGAAGATAATGATCGTTTTGTATGGGATCTGACATCCACTGGTCTGTTTACGGTTAAATCTATGTATGAGGATCTCATGAGTGACCATACCCCTTTTCTGCGAAAGTATCTCTGGAAGGTTAAAGTTCCCCTTAAGATAAATATTTTCATGTGGTTTTTGAGTAACAAGGTTTTGTTAACTAAAGATAATTTAGCCAAACGACACTGGAATGAGTGTACGAAATGTGTTTTCTGCGGGGACCAGGAGACTATTCAACATCTCTTTATTGAGTGTCCTTTAGCTAAGCTTCTTTGGCGTACGGTTAATTTCACTTATGATCTTCCACCTCCATCCAATATTACTAATATGTTTGGTAATTGGTTAAATGTAGTAGATAGACAATCTAAGGCTTTTATTCGGATTGGGGTTTCGGCTTTATATTGGTATATATGGAGGGTCATAAATGATATTATCTTTATATGGAGGGTCAGAAATGATATTATCTTTAACAGAAAAAATTCTTTTCACTTTTTGCAGGTTATCCATATGGTGGCACACTGGTGTAATAACCCAGAACATAGGAACATCGAAGGGTAGATTTAGAAATGGGATGTGCATTTCATCGCAAAATGAGGAAAATTTTCGCGCCTTATTGCTACTAAACCTAGGAGGGATCAAGGTTCTCTCTCAATTGCAATTAGGGTTAGGCATTGGGAGGTTAAGGATTTTGACATGATCTCTTCTGTATCTTGTTGATTTTGGAAGTAGATTTCATTTGACAAGTCATATTGAATTTAAAACTCAAAGAGTAAAAGATAAACAATATAGAATATGAATTATGAGTTCATAATTCAAATATATTTCATAATTAAAATCACTTTGAATTCCAAATGGAAATATAAATATACAAATCATTTATGAGTAAATGATACAAATATAATTGTGCTCATAAAGGAAAATTTGAGCTTTATTGATAATATACACACATATACAATGTCTTTACAATATTCTTTATTACAAGAATTGAATGAATAAGTAAACAAAATAAAAAGAAGATTACATCAAATTGATCCTATACTAAAATCCTAAACTAATGTCTTGGAATAAGTTGTTCTAGATCATTTCCATCTTCCAAACCTACAAAATAAAGAGAAGAGCTACACAGGGGGTTAGAAAGCAAGTTAGTAACTAGCCAGGGGTGAACCAAGTGTCAATGACACTTGTGTTTGTCCAAAACTTGGACAACATCAGGATAGGCTCAACAGCAGACCAAACCTGGGCATGCAGAGGGCTCAAGTTTCACCAAAGCAGCTTCACAGCTCATGGAGTTGTTGTGCAAGCAACAACACAAGACACACAGCTGAGTCACCAGCCAAGCCAGGGCTGTGTGTCACAACCAGAGAAGAAACACCAAGGGTATAAGAAGGGTAGAAACCCTAGAAACAATGCACAGTCGACCAGATAACCATTTCATCCAGCAACCAGCCATAGAACAACAAGAGTTCATCCTGTTCTTGCTCAACAACAATACAACCAACCACAGAAACCATTTATCCATCTAGAAATCCACTCAACCAAAACCAGTAGCAAGATGGGAACCTAACCAAGACCATCAGGAGCTAGGAGGTGAAGGACAAGTAACAAATCATCAAGCAACTTCTCAACAGCAGTCAAGCTTAACTATCTAGGATTTGGAACAAGGTATACCAAGTTCTTGGAGAGGATCCAGTGGATCCAATCCATCATTTATGCATGACACAGGTCATGGTTTGAGCAGATGCTCAAGGGTGATCATCACTTGGTATTGACCAAGGATCACTGGCAGTAAAAGGGAGCCATTAGAATCCAAACCATCCAGACATTTTTCTTGTGCAAATACACAAGTATACATGCACAGATAGCACCAGTAGAAGATTTACAGGTTATAGAAGCTACCAAGAACTACCTAGTGAGATCCTAGCCATTAAACCATCAGCTAAACCCAAGATTTCTTCACAGGCAAGCATAATGGTATTCATAGCATGTATGATTTTCTATTATGCAAGCAGAAATGAGTAGCCAACAAGATCTAGCCAATTGTGTGAGCAACCGAGCAGTAGCAGAGTGCTCACTGAGGTCACAACAAACACAAATCCATCCAATTGAACCAAAACAATAAGTCATCACTATCCAAGTAATGGATTCGGACTTGTATTATTTTCAAATTGTTCATGGAAATATCTAATCATGCATAGCTAGCCAATTAATCAACACTGCATAAGCAGTTCATCAATAATTAATTCATCCAGGCATGAATACATAATAAATTCTTGCATGAATCATACAATAGCATCACTGTGAGGCAACAACAGCATGCACCATTGCATCCTATTCAACTGGATCAAGTCCAGGTGAGCTATGAACAAGCAGCACACACACGAGACATAAGCATGCATGAGTGCTAGCAACAACTAGCAATTCATCCATTTAGCAAAAGGAAGTAACCGAGTAATGAGCCACTGGCATATAATTGATCTAATAGATCAAATAGATCAAGCACAAGGCATAGCAGAACATCACAGACAAGCAGTGATCCAGGATTGGATCAACTGAAGCCTACACAGGGCATAGGAGAGCATCAGTGACACCACAAGTGCCAGTAAAGCTAACCCAGGCCAACAATTAATTCAATGATCATATGAATCAACTAGTAGGCATATGAACAAGTCCAATAGGCATATACACAAGGACCAGTAACCATTTGCACAACACATAGACATGAACAAATAGATTGAGCACATCACAGTGAGCCAGTAAGCATAGGAATTGCATCAACATGCTTAGGAGTAGGGCATAGCATGCACATCAGCATAGCAAGAACAGTAGCATAGCATGAACAGCAAGAACAACAACATAGGCGAGTAGCATAACACGCATGGTAGCAAGTCAAGAACAACAACGAAGCATACGTTAGGTGCAAGTAGGGCACAAATCGAGCGTGAAGAAGAAAGAGAAGAAGAGGTA